>NC_143157.1:28427611-28538834 GCF_041381405.1 Jatropha curcas | reverse complement strand
TCATTTGTTTTCTAAATTTAATAACGACAGAATCATCATAAAATTCATTAAAACAAACCGAATATCCATTCTTGCTCAAACTAGAAACTGAAATTAAATTCCTTCTAATTGAAGGTACATATAAAACATCCTTCAAAAACAATGTTCTATTATTCTCAAAATTCAAAGAAACATTTCCTATAGCTAGAACTGCAACTTCTGTGCCATCTCCCAGAAAAATGCTTACATCTCCTTTATTTAGCTGACGAGTTACCTGAAACCCCTGCAATGAATTGCAGACATGATTAGTGGCTCCAGAATCTACACACCATTGGAGTGTAGTCAACACCGCTAAACAGGTTTCAACTATCAGCATATAAAACAGAGACATACCTTGCTTCTTCTTGGCTAACCATGTTGGACATTGTGACTTCCAGTGCCCAGGTTGCTTGCAGTGAAAACACTTACCCTTAGGCTTTTTCACAGCAACACTTGCACTAGTAGATGCACCACTCGTTTTAGGCTTAGCCTTGTGAGCATTTTTCTTCTTCTTACCCTTGTTCTGGGCAGAAGAAGAACCTCGCTCAACATTAAGCACAACAGGTGTAGCTCCTTGCTTAATGATAGTCTCAGCAGCCACCAGCTCATTCAGCAACTTAGACAGAGTGAAATCCATCTTATTCATGTTATAGTTCAAACGAAACTGCTGAAAACTGGTTGGCAAAGTGTTCAAGATCATTTCTACCTGTGTAGCATTGTCAACCTCAGCACCAAGAACCTCCATGTCATTCAGAAGACTCATCATCTTCAAGACATGAGTTCTAACTGGAGTTCCCTCCTCCATTTTGGAAGTAAGAATCTCCCTCAGTGCATTTTGCCTTGCTGCACTAGTTTGATCTCCAAACATCTCCTTGAGATTTTCGAGCATGTCAAAAGCTGTGTCCATCTTCTGATGCTGATGTTGCAAAACATTTGACACAGAAGCCAAAATGTAACATCGCGCCATCTCATCAGCTTTAACCCATTTCTGGTAAGCTCTGGTGACCTCTTCAGAGGCACCCTCACCGGGTTTTTCAGGACAAACTTCAGTAAGCACAAACTTATACTCCTCAGCAGTAAGCAAAATGTCCAAATTCCTCTTCCAGTCAACATAGTTTGGACCCTCAAGTTTGTTTTGGGTTAAGATGTTTGCAAGGGGACTGAATGATGCCATTTCTATTTCATGCATTAAACAAAAAAGCATATCAATAATAAACATTGAATAAATCAAATTGCAAATATACAACTTTGATATCACAATTCAAAAAAAAATACACATTCACAACATTCATGAATAGCAACCTCGATGGGAGAATTCAACCAATCACATGTTTTGCATATTATAATTAGATAAGACCGGCACATACTACTCGATGGGAGATAACATGCCTCTTAAATTAACATTAATGTGTGAGAAAATATTACATCTGATTCATGTCACTAATTAATTTACTCAGATGGAGAGTTAAATCAATACAGACAAATTAGACTAGCTCAGTAATTATATTAAAACATGACATCTTCCGATGGGGAAGAAATGCAAATAATTACAACTAGAAAGTAACAAAAAACCACTCACAAATTAATTCATATAATTAAAATAAATTAATTATAATCAAAATTGCAAAATAATATATTTTTAAGACAATTTTGCAAATAAAATTAACATTTTTGGTTGAAAATGTTAAAATTTAGTGTTCTGGTCTATTTATGCAAATAAATTAAAACATTCTGGGTTTATTTTACAAAAACAGAAACATTCTGGGCCATTTCGTAAATTTCAGAACTTGTTTGGACTATTTTGCATAAAACAGAAACTATTGGGCCAAAATTGCAAAAATCGGAAAAAGTCTAGGCAATTTTAATAATACCAGAAACAATCAGGGTCACTTTATAATTTAAATAACTCCAGGGGGCCAAAACAGAATAACTGATACTTTCTGGGTCAAAATATAAAAAATTAAAGTTCAGGGGTTAAAATATAATAAACAGAAGATCCAATGTCAAAAAATAAAAACTTAAAGATCAGGGGTCAAAATATAAAATTTAACAAATTGAGGGATTTGCCTAAGGTGTGCTGGCCTTGCCACATACACCCCCCCTTGGGGGTGGTTCCAGAACATGGTTGAGGCCTTTTGGGCGGGTTGCAAAGCCTGCCTGAAAACAAAACCATGAGGGGGTACTCGTACGGGCTGGAGCCCCAAAGCGGACAATATTGACCATGGGCTGGGCTACATCCGATATTTTATTGGTAATAAAGATAATTTAATCCTATTCTAGTTAGTAAACTTTTAATTTTATTATGATATCAATTTATTATATATCAATATTATAAATTCAATCTCATTCTAATTAAGAATTTGTCATGTCATATCAGTATATACATGTTTAGTTTTAATTGCTTTTGATTATCAAGAATTTATCGTTTTTTTACTATCAAAAATTATTACATCAAGCTTTTACTAATTTAAAATTATTGAGTTCGAAATCATGTTTTCTTCTTTCGGTAAATATAACATTAACTCACTTTATTTACAAATTAAAAAAATAGTTTTTATTTATATTTCTTATAATTAAGTAATCCCTTCAACCTCCTTGTTCGTGTTTAGATTTATAGATGTATAGATTAAATTTATAGATTCGTTGGTTGGGGTTTCATGAGAATTGCTTGAGAAATAGGTTCCACAATTGCTTTGTTTCGTTTCGGACGTTTTGGTGGTAGGCACAAATAGTCAATATCTTAGTATTATGTTTTTATTAATATTAATATTTCGGAGGCAATTATATAATAGTCAATCTCTTAAGCTATAGTAATAATAATAGCTTAATAATAGTTATATAGCTATTAATGTAATCATAATAATTCTTAATATATGAGTTATTGCAATATTTAATATATAATATTTATAATTTAAATTAAAAACATAACAAGTCAAGTTAGTTTTCATTTTGGAAAATTTTCCTTACGTTCTACTTTTATTTTTTCATTATTTATTTATTTATTTATTTTTTGGTATGATATTATTTCACATTAAAAATTACTAGGTATTGAGGTATTACTTTAAATCTTTTTGGTTATCAAAAGTTTATTTGCTTGACTATCAAAAGCTTGATACAATTTCATGTGTAGGTCTCTTTCTTAAACATCGAGGTATATGTTTCCTTAAATTAAGGTAAGTTGAAAAAATAAAAGTACCAAGATTTTAGTTCATCAAATTAGTATTAAATTAATTATAAAATATTTAATGTAAACTATAACATTTGATTATTAGATATCGCGAGTGAATTCAAAATTTATAGAGTTGGAGCTAAAGATTCAACACTAGAGAAGTATATGTTGTGTTAAAAAATATTATTATTATTGTATATGTTGTGTTAAAAAATAATTGTAAAATTTTTTATTGTTATAATAATTTGATCTTTTTAAAATTACTATATAATGTTAATATTGTCCATTAATATTCTAACATTTTTATAACTTTTAATTATAAAATAATTGGATGAATGAGAATATTCATAGTAAAAAGGCTAATATTTAAAGTCAGTTAGCAATCTTATCATTGAAAACAATGTAAATATTATCTATAACTTGCCTACTCAATTAAGAATTATAAAAATTAATATTTTAATATAATAATAATAAATAATTATTTGAACTCATATTAAATTTTCTCATTACGTTTTATTAGTATGAATAGATAATTAATATTTATTTACAACAACTTCTATCAAGAGTAAGTTAATAACATATTATTTTATAAACTATAAATTATATTTTTTATAATATTTTTTATTTTATTAATTCATGAAATCCTAGTTCATGATATTTGTTTCTCAATTGATTTTAGAGTAGGTGAAAACATCAAAGGAAAATGAAAATGATTTAGAGTAGTTCACTCACAATAATTTGCAGCTTATAAACATGCACGATTTGTTTAGATTTTTATTTTTTCATTCTATATAAAGGGCTTGAACCTAAAGCTTGCTCCCTTTATACTGCTCGTGTACTGTCATTATCAACAAAACAAAATGTTTAAAAAATTACTTTCTAGTCAAATTCCTCCACTTGCAAGGAGCTATGGTAGCCAACGCGCTGAATTTTTCAAAACTGAACAAATATATGCTAAGGGAAATGACTATTATCATACAGTTAGAGAATATGAAAAATACCAAAAAAACAAGATATCAAAGAAACAGTATGCCCAATCTCTTGACACTACAAGCATAAGAGAGTCTACAAAAATGTATTTTTGGAAAAATGGCAAAAATATTGCAGAACGAAAAGGTTTAACAGGTGAAGAACTTACGGAAAGTATAAATAAATACGTGGAGGAGATGTTGGCTAATTCCTACTTCAACAGGATTGATGAGTTTGAGGTATAACACTTTATTTTGTTGTTTTTCATATTATTAGATATTAAATTTTAACTAGCTCTTTTTTTTTTTTTTTTTTTTTTTTTTTTAAATGAACAGCGCGAAGAGGAGAGTAAAAAAAATAAACAGCGCGAAGAGGAGAGTAAAAAATGACGAAGACCGAACATATAGAGCAAAATAGTATTTTTAATATGAATTATGATTTGTTTCTGGTTTGCTATCAATAGGAAATATAAATAAATGCTAGTATCTATTATGTCATGTGTTGCTTCTTCCACTTATAGTTCTAGAAATATTATGTTATCTGTTACTTCTAGATGTTTTATGTAATTTTGGAATTTAAAGCTATGTTTTATGAAATTTCCGAATGAGTTTCATATTTCCCTGGATTTCATGCTATATTCTAATGTTTATTTTATTTGTTCCCAGTTTGTACTAAAAGAAAAGGAAAGAGATAAAAGATAACGTGGTATATAATCAACTCACCGATAACAAATAATTAAAAAAATAAATATAATTTTTAAGTGGGAAGTGAGAAGTGGAAGCAGTAGAAAAATTAAATTAATTAGATAAAGAGTAGAGTCTAAAACTCAATTCTGTCAGCAAAGATTAATATAAATTTTAGCTATACTCTAAGAGTGACTAATCATCTAAATAAAAAAAACAGGCTATTTTTGATTGATTTTGTAAATGATGATGTCTTGAGTCATCTTTAAGCCAACAGAATGATTTGGGAATCAAAGGACTCATCTGCTAAATTCACAGTACAAGTATCTTATGATTTGTGCAATGAAAGAAAGCGAACTACAATACAACAATTCTATTTACTAATTTTACTTCGACAAAAGCTAATAGGAAGTGAATGAAAGGCTGACTGACTGGCTGAGCAAATGCATAATGTACTTCCATGGCAAAAGACTAGTCCCAGGCATCCAAGAGACCAATACCAATATACCAAGAGCAGGGTAAAATAAACTCAAATATTAAAATGAAAAATATCTATTTGGCATGCATCATATATTCAAATATGTATGAATGTGTTTATTCCATTGAACTTGTATATTCTTCCAGAAATGAAATATTATCACTATTGAGTTTGTATATCTTTTCAGAAATGAAGATAATCTCCCAAGAAAAGCAGATACAGGAATCTTGAAGATGAGCCACCGCCAGATCATAGGATTAGAAATTGTGTTCTGACCAAGAGTGCAATCTTCTAGAGAAAATGAACAGTCAAAATCTGGAAGGCGAACACATACTAAAGAGGAGAAACATATAAAGGGGCCCTGACAATGAAACCATCACAATTAGCGATGATCTCCTCCTCCATTAGCAGCCACATTGGCCAAAGCCCTACAAGTGTCATAAGACTCGAGTTATGATCATAACAACAGAACACATGTTTGGACACATCATACACTCACCAATGTTGGTACTCTTAAAATAGTGTGAACATCCAATAAATGTAATTAAATAGACAGTCCCCAAAATTTTTGAACATGAAATAGACTTGGAAAATGCTTTGAACATGCAACGCTGTTAGAAAGATGAAAGGGAATCAAGGTGGATGGGTTGTTGTTTAATGACACCATAAAGAAAAATATGATTTACTTAAACTAACAGGGGGCATAACAAATGATAAGGACTGTAATCTTAAACCTAAGCACTTCCACAATCAGGACTTGCCGAATTCCTCCATTTCACTCGTTGACCGTCGAGCATAAGATTTACTCCGTTTCAAGTGCAAGGTGCAATATACCTTTTTAGTAGACAAGTTTGTCCTGAATCTGGCATCATAGTGCTGTTCTTAAGGACCATTACATTTTTCAATGTAGTTTTTTTTTTTTCTTTCTTTTTTGAGTGTTTGTGTGAACATTACGTTTTTTAGCTATCAAATTCTCCGATTTGAAGAAGAAGAATAAATGTACAAATTACAAGTTGATGAAGCCTAGAAACAAACATGACACCCATACAACGACCAAATCACAACCTGCATGATTCACACAAATCCATGAATGCATGCATATGTATATATTTGTTCAGTGTTTAAATTATTTGAACACGAAAATACAGTTAAAACATCCATTCTGCTACAAGTCTTCCCACATCCTCACATATTCAAGTGACATGCATGTTCACACAAACACAGTGAGAGCCACAAGAAACTAAGAAAAATCAAAAGTGGATTTATTTTTAATAGGGCAAGCATATTCCATGTGCCTTCTGAGCTGAATAGCTTTAAGTTGGTATCCTGCTACTCCTTCAACTAGAATTTCTGTTTAGAACAAAACTTTACATGTTATTTAGACAATAATTGTCTTCTGCATTACTGAACATTGATGTAAATAACCGATGATATATCTCATTACGGAAAAGATAAAAACACACAAAAGATTTCTTATCGTTAGGAAGACATTAAACGAGAAAAGCCATGGCTAAAATACATATTTCAGCAGATACGTTTAAAGAAGTAGCAAATCAGGCATAGCCTGCTCTCTCTGCTCAGCTTCTTTACAGTCTGCTGGTTCAAACACAAGTTTACTAGAAAGCAGAAACTTCATCAGGCAAAATTATTAGGAGTCTCGAGAGCACAGCACTTCACTGAAACCTCTAATTAACTTTAAGCAATAAAGGACTCCAAATATCATTTTACAAGAAGCTAAGGGAAAGTCTTAATCAGGATGCTGCATAGCACAATCATATCCTTAAAACACCAACTTTTATTTGATTACTAGAATATTAGGTTTTCTATCACTCTACATATCCATGATCAGACTGAGCCTAAGTAGTGATACTTTTACCATAAACATATTTTTGAGACAGACCATATGAGTGAGTTACACATGATTGTAAATTCAACAGTATCAGGTGCGAACCTGCAATTCAACCCGATTAGCTTATTTCATTATATCAAATTTATCCTAAATGTTTAACTCTATATTCGCTTCTGTTCAACAAAAATTTAAAATCCATCTTGTTTATTTGTCTATGCCTACATCAGATGTCAATAAAAAAAACCCAGCTAAAAACAGCAACATAAGTTCCTTAGATAAGTAATAAACAAGCTCCAAATTCAAACAGACCATTCTTGAGTTACCAATATTCAGAAGAACTTGAAAGTGATTAATAAATAATCACATTCAATTGAATCTTCACCCATTTGCAACCAAAACATCATTGCTAGAGCAACCTACACCACACATTCAAATTTTCTTATCATGGTCCCAGGATAACAAATATGATTTTGATTATCATTAGGGCCTAGATGACATCAGAGCTTGAACACTTAAAAACACCAGAGATGTGTGCGTTAAAGCAACTAATGTGGCGTTTGGCATAACATATGATAAAGTGGCACATCTTCCATTACAAGGGATCTTACAATGGGAAACAAAAAAATAATAATGCATAGTGAATTGCATAATCAGCCCAACATAATTAAAATATAAAGAAAGCAATATTTTACTGGTTTAAATGCGACTTGTACATCTTTGCCAGCACAGTTGCACATAAAACAAATATAAAATGTTTCACCAAGCAAACGCCATTTTCTGAAGCCTGGATATTAGAATGATAATAAAAATGCTCTACAGAAACATCAATCCTAGTACAGGAATGAATGTTTCAGAATTCTTTGGCGAGCACAAAAATATTCAGTCATTTTCCATTTTGAGCTTCATTGCAAAAAGCAAATAAACTACTAACTCAAAATTAAAATTCACATCCGCAAAAAACCATAGATGCATGCTTTTAATAGCAGTTAATAAAATTACCAAACAGAAAAACAATTGGAATCATTCCAGAATAAATAAATGAACTGATTTTTCCAAGATTAAAATCGAATTGAATAGATTAAAGAACCAAAAAAAAGGAGGAAAACAAATGTCGAACTCACTTTTTATGGCGTCGTCCCTTCTTTGGACCCCAGCCCTCCAATTTAGCGACCGGACAACCACACCTCGATCGAAAAAGCAAAATCGCCCTCCCATTAGGCGGAGCCATCTTCCTCAATTCAGCTCGAAGACACTCATAATCGGAATTACCTTCACTCCCTCCTTTCCAAGGCAACTTATCGATCTCTTTAGCCCCAGTAGATTTGACACAATCCTCGGTCTGCAACTGCAAATCAAACTCCATCGCTTTCTTCAATCCCTTGCATCCAGGCTTGTCGCACTTGCGAGATCTTGGCCCGCAGCAGAACTCAACAAATAGAACAGAAAAGAGAAATAGAGCCAAGAAGCCGCAAATGTAGGAAATGGAAGGGACATTGATGGCAAGGTGAAAGGAAGAGTTAGAGAGGAGGATTGATAGGGAGCGAAAGATGTAAGAAAAGTAAGAAGTTAGAAGAAATATCCCTGAGAAGAGGACGAGAATCAAGATTAGAATGTCAAGGGTGGCTGATGGAGAGTGTTTACAAAGAAGAGCAGAGGAAGAAGAAGAAGTTGGATTAGGGTTAGGGTTTGATGAAGAATAAGAAGATAATTTGAGGGGTTTTGAAGAGGAAGAGGGAGAGGGCATGGTGTAAAGGAGTTGGTGCATGTTAAACACAGAAATGATGGAAAAATAGGGAGGGTGTTTTTTACAGAGACCGCTCTATATGTATATGTTTTTTTTTTTCCTTTTTCTATTTTTCATATTTTTCTCATGACAGGAAGAGCGTGGTGGTGGGAGGAGGCGCATGGTGGCGGCGTCGGTGGGTGACTAACACGTGCTGAGGAATGAGAGTGGAGAAGTGGAGGCTTTTCTTGAAAAAGATAAAATTACTTTCTTTTTTTTTTTTAATGTAATAAACAAAGAAATATTCTTTTCTTGGGTTAAATGTTACGTATACGATAAAAAAAAAAACTTTAAAGTTAGATTTTATTATTATTTTTGCAGTATTGAGATAGAAGAATTTGACTGCAAGATTGTACTAAAATACGTATAATTTTATTTTAATCAACCAATTATGAAGCATCAATTTTGTAATATTAGGTTTGTACAAAGAAAAGAAGATTGATGTTGACTTTTATCTCATTAATTAACACATTAAAGGATTAAATACAAAGAAGAAATATTTGATTGAGGTAAGCATAAAAGAATCAAAGATTTTTTTTTTTTTTTTGACTAATAAACATACAAAACCTGCAAGTGGATCACAGTCACATATTCATATCATCACAGATCCTTGCAGCTTTGTGTTCAAATTTAAGCTTATTTGTGCTTTTTTATTCATTAATTACTTATTAGAAAGATACTGACCATTCTTCCAAGTTCTAATTATCACACAATCCACCAGATTTTCAAGAATCTGTGTGGCTCACCTCTGAAGTGATTTTCAGTTCTTAGCTACTGCTACTATCAATTCTTGTTTTTATTATTATTATTATTTATTTTATTTCATTTTTTACAAGAGAAGAGGAGAGCATTACACTTCAATTCTTACATAATAATAAGATTTTTATCCAAGTCCCTAACCCCAGCCAACCTAAGAGATCACAGGTATTCAACAACTCGTGTATTAACAAACAGTTATGTAGGTATTTCCATACAATATGTAAAAGGATGCCTAAAAGAACTCCCGGTCAGGCAAAATGACTGGAGCTACAAGGGTCCATACATAGAGCCCAGCAGTGACCCATTCGGTGCAGATCCGAACCCACACTGATATCCAGCCAACGTCTATCAGGTCGGAGTTTTCTGATGAGTTGGTCCAGCCTGAAAGAAGCATTGCAGAATACATGCTGGCCAAGGCAAATATCAGGTGGAAGAATGTATATGAATAACTCACAGGCTTTGCCTCTTTTTCCTTCTTCTCTTTTCCTTCTTCCAACTGTTCTTCAAGAAGAGGTTTCTTTGCATCTGCAACAAAAGATTAGCAACATTTGGATTCAACTGCAAGGTTTAATTTTCTAAATATAGTAAAGAATATTTGCTTTGCAGATACAAGAACCATATATTGACTTCGTGATGCTATATTCGAAGACATCTTTGGACCCGTTGAAGAAATAAAAAGCCTATGATTATTCACCAGACAACTCCAAATTTCGAAGTGATCAATAGACAAATGGCTTTAACATTTCTATGGTGGCATCAGCAGAAGTAGGCAAGGTCCACAGTTTACTTTTGGGGTATTGAGCAAAAACTACAGGAGGCAGCAGGAAAAATCAATGGTGACAACTCATAGGCAGCACAATTGATTGCCTCAGGACTAAGTCTGACTTCAAATCAAAGGAGGAATTTTTTTTTTTTTAATACATTTTCCCATCATAGTGCATAAAAAAGGTTGCATCAAGGATTCTTTTCCCCAGTTATAAAGATTACCAGATGACTTAGGTGAAGACGGTGGTGACAGAAATGTCGTTGAAGACCCAGCACGAACAGCAGAGTATAGGACTGAGAGAACTGTTGTAAGCATCCCAAGCACAAGTGTGCTTGTAGAGACTGCTTTTGTACTTTTGTGGAGACCATTGCATGCATAATCGAGTGGTTCACTAGAGAGACCGGTATAGCAAACATAAGCACAATACACTGATATCACTGAAGCAGGCAATAGGCTTCCATTAACCTAATTGAAATTCCAGCCACAATGATATTGCAAGTTAAACAACTGTTACTTCCATAAATGTTAGAATACTAATACTTTCATATGTGTAACCATGCAAATCAGATAGTTAAAGCCATAAGATAACACTTATGTGGAAAATCAATGAAATATAGAAAAAATAATCTTATCCTCACCGTAGGATGTAATGCTATTATAGCAAATACAAATGCCAGAATCATGGTCATGACAATGAAGAAGATATTGAGGCCACAGTCGTGGCCAGACGGGTTGAACCACAAAAATAAAATGCCAGAGAATGTGAATGCTGCAAGATAGCACACGATTGACACAGCAAGTAACGCAATATACCTAAAAACAAGCAATTCAAGGATTAGAAATAAAAAAGAAATGATGAGAAAGAATACTTAGAAGACACATAAATTTGAGGGCAACCATTTCTGTTCATCTTTCTCAACCCATGCATCATTCCACGAGTGCGTAAAGTCTAGCAATATAATCACTTGAACCAACAAAAATAGGCCTGCTCCAAATTTTGATGCAATTCCTGCAAGTAAGTTTCACATACATCGGTCAACTATGAGGTTCAGCATCAAATATCAGGAAAGGTCAAAACAACAATTCATTACAAATTGTTACCAAGAAAGGCAATATTATAGGCCAAGGGAAGCGTCATCCTTGAAGGAAAGGGAAATAAATGAACAAAAGATTATCTCAACTTTGAAAAGCAATAGTCATTTTTCCGTGCTTTCATGCAAAGCTAATCAGATTTAAACTATGAAAGAACCATGGGGGGGGGGGGGGGGGAGTGATAGGGGATTCCTGGAAAACCAATATATTCCCAAAGAAGTTGCACTTTGCACAGGCCATAAAGTTTAGGTCCATGTCAATAGAACTAGTCTTGCAAACGAATGGATTGGATCGAATTGGAATATGGAAATTCGAAGTATTAAGAAAACCATAAAATTCCTCGTTTAAATAGAAACTATTGTGCTATCGTATCATTAAAAACAATAATATCCTTATTAGACATACAATTATATCAATTCAAGGACCACATATTCCTCAGCTATCCCAGGTCTATGTTGCACGAAATGGAAACTCAGAAATGTGAAACAATACAGGGAAATGAGTAATTTTACACAGGAAAACAATATTTTATACGGGAAAACACATGTAGAAACATTTCTAAAACACGTATCCTAGTTGAGAGTTTCCTGCATCATAGTCCCTAGCTAAGGAAAATCCGCTAAATATGATGATTGTACTAAAATAATGTTCCAGGGAGCTTATCTGACCATAAATTGAGATGATAACATTGGGCATGAAGAACATGAGGACGACAAGCAAAAGCCAGATCACCATCTTTGCAATCCATCCACCATGATGCCACGAGTCACGCTTATCATTTTGGTCTTTCACGCCAATCATAATTAGAGCAAATATTGCAAAGAACAAGAAATTCCCTAAGCTCACGCGAAGTACTGCTTGTATTTGAAACCATTCCTCAGAGTGTGTATCAGAAGAGTTTATCCCTGAACCATATATCATATGAGATTCTTATAACTGAATAATAAGTCTCATTTCACTGATTTCAAAACCTCTGTCTACCAGAGTAAAGCCATATGCATTCAGTTAATTTTGCTTTATAACCAAATTACTGCAAAATAATCCATCGAAATTCTTCAATTTGTTAGCAATTTTAGGATCGAAATCAACCCCTACAAATAATCAATTAAGGAAGTGTAAACTTTTAGTAATTCCAATTAGCAACATACAGTAATAAAAATAAACAAGCAAACCCGACTTTTATCTTCAACAATTACGAATTATAATAAATGTCAAGAAATAGTGCACTAAAAAAAAAATACTCAGATTTGCACAAAGATAAAAAAAACTCAATGCGCATCTTGAACAATCATGCCAATAATTAACCATTTAATGCTCAATACATGAATCGATTTTCTATCTCTGAAAGTACCAAAATTTACAAGCATTTAAGGCAAAAAGAATCAAAATTTGGCAAAGAAAATGAAAAAAGGAACTAACAAGGGAGTTTCTTCAAGAGAGGAGCACCGACTTCTCTGAGAATCCAAGAAACGATTAAGGAGAGACCAAAGAGACCACAGTAACCGAGTCTTGCCGATTTCTTTGATATACCAGAGGCCACTGATGAGCAGAGGCCGCAGGTCATAGTTGCACAACATGACGCGAAGCACGCCAGGCACGACATCCCTTCCTCTCTTCCTCTCTCTCTTCTCTCTCTCAATTTAAGACGGTACCAAGGACTGAGGAATGACTGGTAGCTGAGGAAATGTTCCTGCGAGTAATTTGAAAATGTTGTGTTTTGGGATTTTTTGCTATATTTTTTAATTTAACCCCTAATCCTGTTTTTTGAATGTCGTAAAATTTGGGTGAACGTAAAATAAAAAGTGAAAATTTATTGAAATTGTTAAAATTTTTTATTTGGATTGAGGTAAAATATTAAAAAGGTATAAAATAAATTTTTTTACATCTATTTTAATTTTATTTTCACTTCATTTTGTGAGGGAAATGAATGGTAAAATCTTCGACCCTGTCTTGCTTCCCTCTTCTTTTGCAATTCTTGGAAGTTGGAAGAAACTAGAAATTGCAAGAAACCATAGTTTTACTGTTCTTATTTATGAGCCCATTTATATTCTTGCTTTGGGCTTTCATTCTTGTCTGACGGAAATGGTTGGCGGCACTAACCCATTTATTCATCCGGGCTCTGCCCCATTTTGGGTGAGCTTAATTTTTTGTTTTAACCAATTAATCCAATATATTTATATTTCTTTTATGGGTATGAACCAGATAGTTTGTTTCAAGAAGGTATTTGGAGGGTTTGAAGTAGTAAAAATATAATTCAGTGGTGGAAAGTTTTTTTTTTCTGGAATGCATAATATGTTATATGTTTTCTCAGGTTTGAATCGGAATTCAAGAATAATATTCAAATAAACAGCTAAATTTCAAACTACGGACTAAAATTTGCATGTTTAAATACCTTTTGTAAGTTGTAATATAGACTTGATTCTGGTTTGGAGTTTGATGGTATAAGCTTAGGCAAATACTTTTTGGTCTCTCCCATTGGATAAAAAGTGGAACAAATGAAACAGTTAAATGTGCTGAAATTTGGTTGCTTCTGGAGAAACTATATATGCTAACTATTTTGAGATTGACAGATGAAAAAGCTTGCAATAGAGACATATCACCTCAGCTTCTTATCCAAAAACTAAGCAAATTAACTAAATAGTTGCAAATATCTAGTTCAAACTGATCCAAACAATCATTTCAAAATTTCTGTCTAAAACATTTCTTTTTCTTTTTTATTTTTCAAGAAAAAAAGAATAGAAAGATTATCTAAATCCCACAACTTAGCACATGCAGAACTTCATATGTGGCTTTAGCTCGTTTAATACCCACATAACAGCCCAGATTAAGCAGACCATTGCCACTGGGCAAGAGAATGGACCAAGAATTGACACATAACACCAATTAAGCTACTACAGAAAGTTAGTCATTAAGCTAACTCCATCACCATGCACTGTGTCTTTGTGGTGTAAGACAAAATCATTGCTGTTTAGAAGTCAAATGATATTGTCTAATTAATTTCTTTCACTTGCTACAGCCATTTTCAGCCAGCTAAGCTGCTTAAATTAATTAATTAATATTCTTCCCATATATATATATATATATATATATATATATATGTATGCTTTTCCTGATATATATCTCTCTCTCTCTGTACAAGACTACAGTGAGAGCTATTTCTATGATGTTTCTTGAAAAGAATATTGTGATTCTGGTGTTTCAGTTGGTCACATCTCTATAACTGCATATGTACATCAAACTCCAAAATAATTGTACTTTCCAGAGCTAGCTTAGCACCCCAAAACCAGTTGTTGCAACAGATCAAGCACTCCCCCCCCCCCCCCCCCCCCCCTACTTGGAATTTTCCTCTTTTCTTTTCCCAGTTCAATAAAGCACAACATTCCAATAGTTGATTTTAGCTGTCTTCAAGCCTTTGGAACTTTAGGTTTCAATAGTAACGTGTAGATCTATGTGTATTAACCCTATTGGTCTCAATTGTATCTCCCTCATTTTGAGACCAAAACACTTGTCCCTGTCAGATTAAGCATATATATTATTACCCGGAAAATGAGATGTAAAAAACTTAAATACATCAATCCAATCCTTTCCACAGGCGCACTTATGGAGTTATATACTTATTAAAGATCTTATCTTTGATACTCTTTGCCTTAAGATAAGGTGTAGGACATTTCCTTGTTATGCTTTAATAAGGCACCAGGGACATGATTAGACACGTGGAATATGACCCTAAGTTAAAATCTGCATGTGTAGACATTAATTGAAGGACCTCTTTAAATGGTACCTATACATATAAAAGAAGCAGCTCTTAGGGCTTGTGTTAGATTCTTCATAAATTTGATCTAAAAAATGGGGTCTGCAAAAGGTGGTTTCTTTCCCTTTCTAGCTTTAAGAAGGAAAACTACATCTAAGAATAATAATATATGGTGTCCAAATATGATAATGGTGTGGGGTTAGTTTTTAGGTAGAAGATAAGGTTCATGTTTGATAGTAACTAACTGCTTTAGATCAAAGACTGAAGCAAATGATCGATGGCCGGCAAGTTTCAACAAAAGTAGGAAAATGTTTTGATGAACTGAAATTTGGATAGAGAAAGTGCACGTGACATCTACGTGGCTTTCAGATACAGGTGGACCTAATGACAAGCCTTCTAATAATCTCAAGTCTTTCCTGTGTGGGTATGGTTCAAACTTAGGACACAAATAAGATAGGGTAAGATGTCAATAAATATAGGTTGCGTCCTTAGTAACATTAAGTGCAATTTTTTAAGTCATATAGCAGATGGGTAATAGAAGATTTAGTAAGTGGAAGAGAATGGTGAGGCAACAGAAAGGGAAGCTTTATCTCATGAGGGTTTGCATTTCCATGCTTCTTTGTTGGCACAAGTACTCTTAGAGCCAGACTTCAGAACACTTGTCCATATGCTTTTGTTGTTTTTAAATTATTAGCTCCTGTATTTTAATTAATTATTACTCAAATATGTAGTTGTTTTGGTGTTATCTTTGCTTGTACTTAACTAATAGTGATTAGACTCCCTCAACGGATTTCATCAAATTGTGCCTGATAAATGCACTGTGACTGATTTCTTGTTTGCTTCTTTAGTTTTTTAAATCTTTTAATGTCAATTATTATCATATTAAGAAGCAAAAATCCAAAGAAATCCGGAAAATCAGGGTAACAGTAGGTGTGGATTAAGGGGCTATCTTACACAAAGAGGGACAAATTACAGCTCAAAGAGATCTAGAGAGAGAGGAACACAGGGGATGGCCATCAAAATTTACGATAAGTTTATATGAGTTATTAACCCCGTCCTTTTCCAGGTGATTTGGCAAAGGAGGGAGACAAGCTGATGGGCCTGCTTTGTCATCTTTGATTGAACAGGACCCACTTGCCATGTCAACCCCACTCAGAGACCAACGCCATAAACTTTCCTATACTAGTTTCTTTCCACAGCCTTCTTGCTATATAAGACCAAGCTTCTTCAGCTCCCATACTATATTATATGTGTACATGTAAGCAACTTCAAAATTGTCAGAATTATTTACATAAACATGGCCAGACAATCTGCACCGATCCGATTCCCCAAACTCCGATCATGGCAACGGTGTTCAAGGCTAGTTAAGGAGCAAAGGACGCGTCTTTATATCATATGGAGGTGTACGGTCATTCTTCTAAGCTGGGATGAGTGAATAAGATTATACACAGTAAGAAGCTGAAAGGAGATGGTGAAGGTATATATCTGCTGTTGAATCCTATATCGTTTTAGGACAAAGGATAAGCAACAGACATGTAGGTAGGCAGTTGCTGACTGAAGAAATAGCCAACAGGTATAAAGAAAATCCTGTTAGAGGAACAAAGCACTTGTTTTTTCCAATGTAATAATATATAGAATTTTGTCTGTGTATCTATCTTTCTCTCTTTCTTTCTTGCAATTTCATAATTCAGACACTGCCAATCAAGAAAGAGAGTTTAATCGCTGATCTCTAATAATATGAAAAGGAGAAGGCGTTTATAGAAATTTCGTGAATACCTTGCTTGCAATTTGCTAAGTTATCAGGGAAATCCAAATGGTAGCCATCATAAGGAGATAAAGAACCTCCAAGTCCAACCCTTCATTCCCCTTTTCTAAGAAAGTGAAAAATGGATTCCGTCAGGCAGGGAAATAAGCAGCGATTGTTTGGTTGTTTATTTTCTTTAAAATGATTAAACAATTGACAATTTGTGTATTCTTCTGTTACGAGCATGCATCTCATCATCTCTCCGTTCATCTAAATTATACTGATTTATTTCATTTTAGCAGAAATGTTTACAATTTAAAAAACGACTTTGAAGGAGGATATATTGCAATATTACCAATTACAAAAGAAATAAATGCCATAATCTTTTTAATAATTCTTTCCATTTTCCACTAAAAGTGTTCTTCAATTGTGCAATTTTTAATTCTAAACGAGGCACGTCAACTTTGCAACCCAGTTGTGCAGGCCTCTTAAGTGGCATCCTTCTCAAATCTCTTGTCCCAAAAAGAAAATAATAATAAAACAAAACATAGTTTGGAATCACTAAGAAAATAAAAGAGCTAAAAAAGAAAAAACAACAGCACTAGTAAAAATAGCTGATAGGGATAGATCATCTGCTCGGTACACTCATTTTCAATATATTACAAGCATTTATTTCGTACTTCTCTCTTGCAATATTGACAAAAATACGTCTCTTCTCAGAACTGTAGACACGAGTACACATCTATACATCCTTTCTTATCTCTTGTTTCCAAAAGAATCACCACCAGCATTCTCAGATTTCCTGGGGGTTTGCCCTGGCTTGTTTTGGCCTCCCTGGGGAATTTTAACAATAGACAACAGAATTAAGCTCCATTCATCATAGAAACCTATTTGGAATTGAAAGAATTTATATCTGGACACAGAGTCGCAATAAGGGCCAGAAACATGAATAAAACTGTTTTCAAATTGCTGTACTTCAATCTACAAACATGTTTACTGGTAGTTCTTCTCGTTACTTTTTTAACCATTTGAAAAACATTTGGATCCGTATAAAAGGAGAATCAGTTGCATCTGAAGGTGACATGAAAAATTGTTGGTCCTCCATCCAGGGAGGTGACTTGGTCATGGCTAGTTTTTTGCATTCATACACAAGCATCCATGGATCAAGGAAAAAAAGAAAGTACTTCATATATGATTTCCACTTACAGCTCCCTTATTGACAATCAACCTCCGACTTGAAGGAGCCCGTGCCACTGATGAAGCAGCTGCAGCTGCAGCCACACGGATCCTGCAAAAATATTAGAGAAACAAAAACTTATTTTCACTTTTTTGGCAATCACTAACCATCACAGCTAATCTTAAAGTTCAACTCTATGATACCTTTTATGTACATCTACATATTCATCTGTTTCATCTACAATTTCTTCCTGCATTGTAGAGAGTATCATTAGCATGTGGGATTGCACAACTGAAATGCATGGACTGTAAGAAAGCCTGATATAAACGGACTACATATAATTTACCTGCAGAAGTTCTTCAAACACATCTTCAAGCGTGATAATGCCAATGACTTCACCATCTTCTATATCCTCTGATGGTTGGGGGAATCCATTGGTTACCGCACAATTACGCGGTGAAGAGGTCTGCTTGGACAGCCTTGAAACTCTGTCAATATCAACAATAAGACTATCTGACTTCTCATCTTGCTTCACTAGCAAAGGAGTCGTCAATTGGGAATCCCCAGAAGTTGCTTTATTTTCTTCATGTTTTTCTCCTGTAGATGTAGGAATCTTGGTTTTTCCTTTAGACTTAACAACAGCTGCCATATGACTACTACCCTTTTGAAACTCATTCAGTATATCATACAAGGGCATATCAGATGGAACCCTGGACAAACATCCCAGAAATGAAAACTTACATTTATTTTGCTGCAGAAAAAAAAGTATAAAAAGATAAAAAGAGAGAATATAAAAAAGCAAAAAGAGCATACCGTGGAATTCTCCGGATTGAAACAGCACTTACTGGGGTCTCTGTCTCAGGTCGTACAGTGAGGAGACTTTTAACCTAAGTCCATATTTATTGGGAATGGAGGTAGAAGAACAAGAATATAAACAAAAACCACCATTTACAAAAATCAGATATCATGAAACCCAAGAATTCTATTTATCGTAAAGCTATTAGTTCTAGAGCCCACCAAGAGAAGTCCGATAATATTTTTTGGATTCCCAGAATACACAGGAACTCGGCTATGCCCTCTAGCAAGAATTTTTCCCATCGCCTCCCTGAATTCACAGTATTGTAGAAGAAAAATATAAATATGAATTATACACACAAATAGAAGAGAAAGCTGGAAAAATTGAATGAACAAGAGGAAGAGTGATGCCAACAATAGTTATTCAGGTGCACAACTAACCAATCCAGCTTGGAGTTGACATCTAAAGAAAAAGTTGATTCAATAGGTGTCATAGCCTCTTCAGCAGTCTGAACGATACAAAATCAAAACAGAAAGCATTACTTGGAGTCATTGACTACAAAATAATATCAATGGTCTAGTAGTATTTGGAATCTTGTCTAAATAATGTAGAAGATAAAAATCATGATTGAAGCCTGCCTAGCCCCAACCATCCAATAAGAGTTTTAGGCAAAATAGATTTGAAGTGAATAAATTTCACAATAACTCTAATATTATTTCATTGTTGCAAAACATAATAACTCTAATATTATTTCTTTAAAAAAATAAGAAAAAGGATAACAAACAAAGAAATAATATGTATTAGTTTGAAGATGCCAGTTTCATGCAGTCATACCTTTTCAGTTAAATCTAGTGCTCCACTAATAATTGTTGTCTCATCATGTGTGAGCTCACCCCCCTTGCCAGCCTAAATACAAAATGAAAGAAAACATATATAAAGAAAAAAGATGAGAAATTATGTAAAATTTTCATAGTTTCAGCATATTTAACACCTTTTGTTGATCCAGCAACTTTTACATAAATTTTGCAATGTCTCTAGTTTACCTCCTGGCTGTGGATTGAAACAAGAGCTTTTAACTGAGCCCGCCTAAATAATGCTTCATTATGCCCCAGTACCCAGTCCAGAATCTGTAATAACATAGTCTAAGAGTTCAGCATAACAAAATATTGGTTCAAAAAAAAAAATTCTTAGAGTAAAGAGCAAAGATTGATACTAGCCAACTGTTGGCAACACAGAAAGTGAAATCGAACCAACTCATCATTAGGAACATGATGCAGAATGATATCTTTTTCTTGTTTTTTTTTTTATTGGCTGATGGAAGCTAAAATTAGAAATGGAGCTTCATTTCACTGACTCAATTTGCACAAGTAATGACATTGATAATGACAGAACAGATTACTGATACCAAAAAAGGGGCGAATCACATATATATGTATCAAATAAATGCTCCACTTATTACTACTGAAAGAAAATCATTATTACCCTAACCAGTAATTATAAAGATCATACTGTCGTTTGTCCTGTATCTTTGTATTTAAAAATACACTATTGGTCGAGCATATCATTGACCAAAAGATAGTAAGTGAATAAAACTAAAGGCTTGCAGAGTCCAATTCAAGTGGCGTATATATTACATGCTACATGTGCCACTGTTGAAGAACTTTGATTGGAAACCAATTGCATTCAATAACTCACACAAAGAATTGTTGATCGTATGAACATCTAAAAGCTCCAAATTTGCAGAAAAGATTAAGAGTCATCACAAGGAGTTTCAATTTTGATGAAAAGTTGCTTGCGGAAATCAAGTCTATATCAGTATTACCTTCCCAATTGGATATGCTATTGGATAGCAAATAATCATCAAAACTCGCACAAGCCATACAAAATTGGCACCTACAGCCAGTCCATATCTGGAGCATATTGATTGTGGAATAACCTGAGAAATAAAGAATGTAAACTTCCAATCAAATTCCTACTCTGGACCACCAGCACCACTACACAGGAGGGCATTGCAAAAGCATGGAAATTTGTAGAATACATACCTCTCCAAAAAATAGAACAAACGTAACAGAGAGAATTATAGCAACATACTGATTGAAAAGCTTATCTAGATATATAGGAAGAGCCTGCAAATTGCAATAACAAAGTCAAAATCCACAATTGAATGTGACGTGAATTTTGTGAAAAAAATATATTTCAAGGAACACTATATATAAGAGATTTCCAATGTTTAGGACTAATATCCATACTTAATACTTTTCTTACTACTCCAAAATTCAGATTTTTACATTAGTAATCAATCATTAATTATATAATCTTACTTTCTTTTCGAATATGAATAACCTTTACATTACATTTCAATGCACTCGGGTCTCTATTCTTTCAGTTAGTCCATTGTTGATCCTAAAAGCATAAGCTTTAGGGTTGGATGTCCTAAATGGTACTACACTATTTCTCATGAAGGTGCCACATTCACTTAAACAATTATGTAAGCTTGGTATGCATACTCATCCAACCTCCTCATATATCTAACTAGCAGTACTCACTCTTCAATTTGCTTTTGATTCATAAATCAATTTTTAGCCTTGCGATCCAATCCCAGCAGATTTTTTTTTTTTCTTTAAGTTTTAGAACGGAATTAAATATCCAAATACCCAGAATGTTAAAAATTTGCCATTTGTTAGGACCATAATGATCAGATAATGGGGGCAAGTTTAAGAGTTACCTCCATGGCGGCAGCATTACAAAGAAGCAAGGTCACTAGAAGTTGATGTTGCTTTTGAACCACCGGAAGAATAGCAGCTAATCATTCCAAATAAGAAATTAAATTACAAAATCATTTCCGCACAGTAATAAATAACATCGAAAAGAAAATTAACAGTTAAAGATAACAAATCAACGAAAAACCAAAGCCAGTTGACCAAAATTCATAATTAAAAAAAAATCAATTCGAAGTGAAATGAAGGACCTGCTTGCTTCTTCTCAGCAGATGTGCCGCTACGTTGAAGAATTTCGAGCTCGACGAGGCCGAGGGACATGAGTCCGAGAGTGAGACCGGACATTATGCCGGCGAAGAGGACGAGAAAGCAAGAGATGCCAGCATAGATGAACCACCAGATGGATCCAAAAGGTATCCCACCTGCTACGCCGTTCGATTGGCCTACCATCGTCAACATCCTCGTTGCGATCACTGCATTAATGAGATGCATCTCGAAATGTTGTACGGGTTAATCGCCGATGATATGATTTTGAGGGAGGCTTATGGTTATACTTATGGATATCAGTGTTTCAGTTTTAATTAGTCGCTGGAGAGGAGAGGGTCGGGATTCCGCAGACCCAGAGGCACGAGGGTATATCATGAACATGCGTTTTAGCCATACGCCGATACGTAATATAATATAATAATAATAATAATAAATTAATAAAAATCAATTTGACTTGTCCTTCATGCACGAATTACGTGGCGGTCTCTAGACGGATACCCTACCCACCGTGACCGTGGGAATTCTGAGTTTCTGGTCGTGTCGTGACTCGTGAATCGTGACGTGGATAAGGGAATTTATTAAAATTAAAACACACTCACTGATAAATCTCAGAAAATTTTGCCTTCTTTGAAGATTGGAAAATTATTTGTAAGGAATACGAGGTTGGGAAATTCTGATTTTTCATACACACGAAATATGAAATTTATGGTTTCCTGAACCATGAAATGTATGAAATTTCATATTCTATAGTTTGGTTACAATTTATAAATTTAAAAAGTATGTTTAAAATAAAAATTAAATATTTTATATTTTATTATTAATAAAATATATGAAATTAAGAAATCTCGCCTTTTAACTCTCGTAAAATGATATAAGAAAAACATGATAAATTTATAAAATATACTAAATTCTTTCTCTGAAATTTCATTAATCCGAAAAATGGCTTAAAAATAAAAATTAAGATGATTGATGGGGAAATGGAAATTAAAAGTAAATACAACAAGTAAAATTTCAAATTTACAATTAGTTCTTGCAATTTGCATTCTCATTAATATATTTAAAGGTCAAGCACCAGGTGGTTGGGATTGTGAAATCACGATCATGCTATATGTATTTTGTAATTGAACTACACTAAATACAAAATTGACTTTGATTTTTGTGCGAATCAAAGTTGTTTGCTGTGATCTCTGGACTTGTCCGTTGTAATATGACCTTGATAGCTTGGGCGAAAGGAGAAAGTGGGGAAAGATAAACTGCATGAAGGGCCAGCGTAGTAAAGTTGCAATTTTATCATAATTATAAAACAGCTCTATCAATTACCACCGCCCATTTGCGTTCAATAATCACAAATTATGCAAATAACACAAAACAAAAAACACAGATTATCGATTATAAGTTAGTAATCTTTACAACATAAGGCAACAATGGCAATGGCTAGCTCACTTTAGTCCTCATTCTGAAAACAATGGATGTCAGTCCTCAGTGAGCCAAAGATGGTGTCTTTCATATTCTTCAAGGATACAGTCACTTCCCCACTTCTTAGACCAGGAAGAACAAATTGGAAGCTAAAAGCTATTCATTTCAGAACTTGTATGGTGTTATCCTCTGTGTACTTTTGCATGACCCAGGCTTTGAAATTGTAACAAAAATAAATCTCCCATCAAAAAACTGAAAACCAATCCGATACCCATGTTGTTAGAAAGTTCTTACGTTTGAACTTACTGGAATTATTAGGGAATCAAAAATATTACTGAAGATGTATACCTTTCCATCCATCTCGCTCACAGCCACCTGAGCAGACTCTTCGCTAGTAAACCAAACAAATGCAAAGCCTAAAGGTTGCTTAGTCTTTGTATCCGACACGATTTTGACTGCAAGATGGTATAAACCTTAAGAAATGAACACACGATCATCAAGAAGAATTTGTTCCAACGTTTCAACCAATTACACAAGAACTGTAATTCAGCATGACTAGTACAAAACACAAATCAAGAAGCTTCAAGCAAATCCAAGGGAAAAATCTATCTATAATGTTTATCTCATACGTTAGTTTTCTGCATCTTGTAACTTCAATTCTGATTTTCGTAGTACTACTTTTGCCTGTAAAATTTTGACAGCAAGTGGATATCTATAAATAAACAATATATTTTGCACACTTTTGTGACAGTTGCAATTCAACCTGAGGTTTGAACAACTCCTCCATCCCTCCCTCCCTCCCTCCCTCTTATCTCTATTGTTATCCCTCTGATGCTACTTCACGTGAAAATCACATATTCATCCTACATAATTAATTAAATGAACCCATGTCCATGTCTAATTAAACATTTCATTTAGTTAAAAGCATACGACTTTCATATGATCTCAAATTCCTAAAGTACAATAAGCATCTGAATTTATATTTCAACTTAATAAGGGAAAATTGATTACAGAAAATTACCTCGGCTTACTTCCCCATAATGTGAAAATGCCTTTTTCAATCTTCCCTCAGTCGTTGACAAGGGCAATCCTACACAACAAGAGCACAAGTCTTCAGTTACAATGTCATTTCTCATTAACAAAAAAGAGAAATGCCATTGATGAGAACCACATTAGTTGTTTCCTTCGACATTATGCATCTGTTAGGAAACTACGCAAAATTTCCTATAAAACTAGATTAGTGAGAATGCCAAATAAAAGCGGAATAATAACACACACAAATTTGATAAGGGAGTTCGGCCAATTCTGCCTACGTCTCCGGAGCTGCTGCAGATCTTTTACTAACAGGAGAAAAATTATACAAAGTGTTTACAACACTTATAACCCACAACTCATAAATTCACCCAAGAAAATTACTCTCAATTTTCTCTCACCAAAGCTTTTCTCTCTGAACTCTAGCTAATGGATTTCTCTCTGACAATGAGTTGATATAAAACACTTATGGAAGTGCTCTATTTATAGATGCAGAATTTGGTGGTTGGCCAACCATCGCCTTCACTTTCTTTGGTTGTTGGCCAACCATGCATACCGAAGTTGACTGACAAAGTTCTTTGGTTGTTGGCCAACCATGCATACTGAATTTTGACTAACAATCTCCCACTTGAAGACTGATTTCAATCTGTCTTCACAATTTGATCAATACAACAGCTTTTCGTTTTGTTATTTTAGCAGGCCAACTGAAGCTGAACACAACTTCAGCTTATCGATAGTCACTATCTTTGTTAACATATCTGTCGGATTCTTACTTCCTTGGATCTTCTCCAGTATTAACATATCATCTTCCAATAGAGATCTGATGAAGTGATAACGAAGTCCAATATGCTTGGTTCTGGAATGAAATGCTGAATTCTTTGCCAAGTGTATCGCACTTTGACTATCACTGTGTAAAACATTCTTCTCCTGTTTGAATCCCAACTCTGTTAACAAACCTTGAAGCCATATCATCTCTTTGCTGGCTTCTGTCATTGCTATATACTCAGCCTCTGTAGTGGATAAAGCGACGATCTTCTGCACCTGTGACATCCAACTAACAGCTGTAGATCCGATAGTGAATATATAACCGGTAGTGCTTCCTCCATGATCGACTTCACCTCCAAAGTCTGCGTCCACATAGCCTTGTACTCTCAACTCTCCCTTATCAAAGTATAAACACTTTTCATTGGTGCCTCGTAGATACCTCAAAATCCACTTTACAGCTTCCCAATGAGCTTTCCCTGGATTTGACATATACCTGCTAACAACTCCCACTGCATGGCCAATATCTGGTCTCGTACAGACCATTGCATACATCAAACTTCCTATGGCTGAAGCATAAGGAATTTTGGCCATGTCTTTTCTCTCTTCTTCCGTCTGAGGGGACTGGTCCTTGGATAGGCGAAAATGGCTAGCCAAGGGTGTGCTGACCGGCTTAGCTTCGTTCATGTTGAATCTTTGCAATACATGATTGATATACTCCGCCTGAGATAACTGCAACACATGTTTTTGCTTATCTCTCGTGATTTGCATTCCAAGAATCTTTTTCGCTGGACCCAAGTCCTTCATGTCAAATTCTTTTGACAATTGCTGCTTCAATCTTCTGATATCATCCATATTTGAACCTGCTACTAACATATCATCAACATAAAGTAGTAAAATGATATAACTGGACCTGTATCTTTTGAAGAAGCAACAGTGGTCGGCGTTGCACTTCTGGAAGCCTTCATTGTGCATGAAACTGTTGAACTTTTTGTACCACTATCTTGGAGCTTATTTTAGTCCATACAAACTTTTCTTAAGTTTGCACACCATATTCTCTTTTCCTTTTTCTGAGAATCCTTCTGGCTGTTGCATGTATATCTCTTCATCTAAGTCTCCGTGAAGAAATGCAGTCTTTACATCCAATTGTTCAAGATAAAGATCTTCAATGGCAACAATACTCAATATTGATCTGATAGTATTGAGCTTCACAACAGGAGCAAAAATGTCGGTGTTGTCAATTCCTTCCTTCTGTTGGAATCCTTTGACAACTAGTCGAGCTTTATATCTTTTGGAACCATCATACTCCTCTTTCACCCGGTACACCCATTTGTTGTGAAGAGCCTTCTTCCCCACGGGTAACTCAGCTAGTTCCCATGTTTGATTGGAGATTAAAGACTTCATTTCGTCTTTCATGGCAAGCTCCCACTTACTAGCATCTACCGTTTGACATACTTCCTCAAAGCATTCAGGTTCTCCTCCATCTGTTAATAACAAATAATTCATATATTTTCTGTTAGGCTTTGGAGGACGTTCAGACCTTCTTAACGCTTGTGGAGGAGAAGTTTGTGGTGTGTCGATCGATTCCTCTGATTGAGGATCTTTAACTAACTCATTCGGCAGACTTTCTGAGATGTCGTCCACCTCTACAAACACTGGCCCACTCTGCTCTGAGTCGTTGGCAACTATGTCATGTCTGTTCTTGTACATTATTCTTTCATTAAAGACCACATCTCTGCTGCGGATCACTTTCTTGTTTTCTTCATCCCAGAGGCGGTATCCAAACTCATCTCCGCCATAGCCGATGAAAATGCATTTCTTAGATTTAGGATCAAGCTTATTCCTGCCATGATCACTTATATGCACATATGCTACACAACCGAAAACTCTTAAGTGTGAGAGTTTTACTTCTTTTCCACTCCATACCTCTTCTGGTATTTTGTGCTCCAATGGTACCGATGGACCTCGGTTGATCAAGTAAGCTGCTGTATTGACTGCTTCTGCCCAGAACTGCTTTGGTAAGCCTGATTGTACACGTAAGCTTCTAGCTCTTTCTGTCAACGTTCGATTCATGCGCTCAGCTACACCATTGTGTTGAGCCGTGCCTGGCACGGTTCTCTCCATCTTGATTCCATGCTCATAGCAGAACTTCTTGAACCTGGTGTCTTCATATTCACCACCATTGTCGGTTCTGAGCTTTTTGATTTTCAGTCCTGTCTCATTTTCAACCATAGCTTTCCAAATTTTGAAAGCATCAAATACTTCTGACTTATATTTTAGAAAGTAAACCCAAACTTTCCGAGAGTGATCATCAATAAAAGTCACAAAGTAGTGTTTCCCACTAATGGATGAGACAGTAGTTGGTCCCCACACATCAAAGTGTACAAGCTCAAGTTTCTCCTTCTTTGGGGTTCTTCTATTTGTTTGAAAGCTGACTCTTTTCTGCTTTCCAAATATGCAGTCTTCACACATGTCAATTTCAATTGACTGAAGACCTGGTAGTTTTCCCTATGAGTGTAGAATCTTCATTCCTTTCATACTCATATGGCCAAGCCTCTGATGCCATAAATTGGGAGTTTCACTGTTTGCTGCAACAGCAATGGAATAGCTTGCTCCTCCTGTGCTGTAAAGAGTACCACTCTTACTTCCACGAGCAACCATCATTGCACCCTTTGTAATCTTCCACTTATCACTGTAGAAGGTTGTTGTGTAGCCTTCGCTGGCCAACTGGCCTACTGAGATTAAATTCTTTCTCAGGTCAGGAATATGTTTGACATCCTTCAACTCCCATGTAGACCCGTTCAACCTAATCTTCACAACTCCTTTACCAACAATATTACATGGTTGGTCATTACCAAGGTATACTTTTCCAAAGTTTCCGGGGGTATACCTTTTAAGGAGTTCTTTTTGTGAAGTTGCATGGAATGACGCCCCAGAGTCTAAAACCCAAGACTCCTGCTTGCTCTCCAAAGAGCATATAAGTGCATCATCTTCTCCTGAGGTGGAGGCAACATTTGCTTCTAACTTCCCCTCCTAGTTTTTAGATGCATTCTTGCACTGATTTTTATAGTGCCCAGTTTTTCCACAATTCCAACATTCGATGGACTTCGTGTTATTGAAATTGCTGGGATTCCTGGATTTGGACCTCCTGTCCTTTGATTTGCCTCGGTAGTTTGATCTACCGCGTCCATTCCCTCTGGTTGAATTTCTTCCTCTTGATTCTGTATGCAAGACTGAAGAAGTTAAAGGTTCACTTGACTCTCTCCGTCGGATCTCTTCACTGAGAACTAGGTCACGAACATCATCAAATTTTAACTTCTTGCTTCCGGACGAGCTACTCACAGCTGTGACAGTAGCATTCCAACTTTCTGATAGGAAAGACAAAAGTATCAATGCTCGTACCTCTTCATCAAATTCAATTTCAACTGAACTCAATTGGGTTGTCACTGTATTGAGTTCATTGAGATGTTGGGCCATCGATGCTTTTTCCGTCATTCGTAGATTGAATAACCACCTCATCAAGTGAACTTTATTTGCGGCCGATGGCTTTTCATACATATTGGAAAGAGCCGCCATAAGACCCGCCGTGGTCTTTTCTTTTGCTATGTTGAAGGCAACATTGCGGGAGAGGGTTAAACGAATAACCCCGAATGCTTGTCTGTCTAGAAGATTCCAATCTTCTTCCTTCATTGCCTCTGGCTTTATTCCGGAGAGAGGTTGGAAAAGACCTTTCTGATACAGATAATCCTCTATTTGCATTTTCCAAAAGCCAAAATCTGCACCATCGAATTTTTCAATTTTCCACTTTCCTTCATCTGCAGCCATTGCTCCCACTCGAGTCTAACTCCGCCTTGATTGTTAGTATACGTGAATAGTAACCGTATACGTGAATAGTAACTGTACACCTGAATAGTACTATACGTAAATAGTAATAGTACACGTAAATAGTACTATACGTGAATAGTAATCGTACAAGTGAATAGTACTATACGTGAATAGTGCTGGCTGAATAGTCACGGTTCAACAACAGTAATGCCAACAGTACTGTTCACCACCAGCTTTGAGATACTGTTTTACTATTCACCACTAAGTCGATTCTGCAACGACTTTTCGAGCGGACAACACCGATAGACTCGTCGTAATTTTCTCGTCGTCGTGGTATATTTATTTTTGAAATACATCCACGAATCCGGTACCGCTATCTGACCGGCTGGATCTGCCAGTTGTTAGGAAACTACGCAAAATTTCCTATAAAACTAGATTAGTGAGAATGCCAAATAAAAGCGGAATAATAACACACACAAATTTGATAACGGAGTTCGGCCAATTCTGCCTACGTCTCCGGAGCTGCTGCAGATCTTTTACTAACAGGAGAAAAATTATACAAAGTGTTTACAACACTTATAACCCACAACTCATAAATTCACCCAAGAAAATTACTCTCAATTTTCTCTCACCAAAGCTTTTCTCTCTGAACTCTAGCTAATGGATTTCTCTCTGACAATGAGTTGATATAAAACACTTATGGAAGTGCTCTATTTATAGATGCAGAATTTGGTGATTGGCCAACCATCGCCTTCACTTTCTTTGGTTGTTGGCCAACCATCGCCTTCACTTTCTTTGGTTGTTGGCCAACCATGCATACTAAATTTTGACAAACAGCATCGACCTCGCTATTCTTATCAAAGGGAAACTAAATTTTGCTCTAAAATTAATAAAAACTAAAAGGAATTACAATGGAAATCACACGATTTATGTAAGCTTAATCAAATGCAGAGTAAACGAAGTGCCTTTAACGAAGAGTATTATTGGAGATTGATGGGATTCAAAGGAAGAGCCGAAGCCAGAGCCAGAACAATTGATTCGGAGAGATGGGTATCATTTGCAGAGTGAAGTAGAACTAGAGACTGTAGTTGCAATAGGAATTATTGATTCTGAGATTAATGGTTTTGGAATCGCAAAGAGCAGGTAAGATGAAATTAAAGAGGATAAATAGGGACGCGAACACATATTTGCCATCCAAAACCCTTATTCCGAAACCCTCCTTAGTCCTTAAGTAAATTTATTTGTAACCCCATAAATGAATTTCCTTTTTTTTTTAAAAGGAAATTGTCATAAATAAATATTTTACTTCATAATTACTAAATATATATTTGTAATTCTTCATATTTCATTTTGTTAAATTTCTAAATAATATAAAATATTTTTTAATTATTATATTTTTTTACTTTTCTCATTTTATTTTATTAAATGTAATCGCATCCCAAAAACAAATAATTTATTTGAATTTGGAAAATCTAATTTGATATTTGTAGTTTTTTTGACAAATTATTTTAATACGTGTTCTTTTTTATCATCATTACACGAATAAAATTCTTTTTTTTTTTTTTGTTCTTTTTATACATAAAATTGTATATAGATATTTTCAAGTAAAGTAACTTCTACTATATGTATTTGCTTGATGTTAATTAACTTATAAAATTTTTAGAATTTTGATAAAATTGTATCAACGTTTTTTTACTCTTGATTTTCAAATTAAAACCAAATTTTCATAATATTGTTAAATATCTTTCATTCGAAGAGTAATTACTTTTTTTACATATTAATTATATTATATTTTATTTATTAAAATATAAAAATAAATTTAATTGTATTTAATATAAATTTATTAAAAAATGTTAATATAAATGTATTTATGTGCAAGCACTTGCTAAAGATATGAAAGGACTTGGAACCCAAAAACAAATACCAACAGCTCTTAAATCTGAGGCCCACTATAATTCATTCTGGGCCAACAGCCCAAACAATGCACTTTTTTCATCTTCATTCCTTAATTTCTTTTAAATTTTCTTGAAAAGGAATAATTTTCATTTCTTCTCATCGGATGGAATATTGGTTGCCAAAAATCAAGTATTCTTTTAATCAATAATTGTTCATATTTTCTACACATTATTTTTTATATGTAGGAGAATTTTTCCTATTTTTGTTTTTTTTTTCTTCAATTTAGGTAAAATAACAGTTTTTATATGTTAGTCGCGTCTTTTTTGTGTGTAAATTATCGGTATCGGAACCTTATTATCAGAGACGGCCTAATCCGACTCAAAACTTAATTACAGTTAAGGTTATTCATCCGGTCTCTAAATGTATTTATTAAAAATCGAATCTAAAAGGTATTTTCCTATGCTCGCTTTTTTTTATGCTATTTTTTTTTCCATTTGGTGAAAAGAAAGCCATCTAATCTAAAATAAAGTACTAAGAGAAAGAGACAAAATAGCTAGAGAACATATGATGGAGGTGCAAACTATGGGATTCTAAGTAATACCAAATTTGATGAGAAATTACCAATTAGAGATCAACTTTTGAAAACTTCTTCAAGTACTCTATATCATTATTTAAACATTGATTATCTCAAGAGTCATTTTCTTAAATTGGAAAATTACTCATAAACCAACGAATCCATAAAACCAATTAAAACAAAAAAAAAAAAAAAAAAAAAGTTTTTGAAACAATAATATTTATGACCCTGCAGTGAGAAAAAAAGGACATAGTAGAAATAATTTTTAAAAAATTCTTATTTTTATTAATTTAATTCATAAGCGGAGCCATAGACCGAGTTTAAGCAAGTATTTTTCCTACATGTTGATACCTCTATTATTATTTTCTATTTTAGTGAGATTAAAGAGTCAAGCACTTGTGTTGAGAATAGAATCTTTCTTTCTCTTCATTAGTAAAAAGTATTGACTTTAACATTTACAACCATTGAATCCTCAAATTGGCATTTTTCAACAAAAAAAGAAAAAAGAAAAAAAGGAAAAAGAATCAGCTAATTAGAGTTTCTACTTATTCTTGACAAAGGAGATTAATTAGTTGGGTAGAAATTTGAACGATGCTTCGAGTCCGTACAAATGATGGTATTAGTACCATACCATATTATCTGCACAATATATAGGGATAGCTAGGGTTTGAACAAATTAATAAAAATATTACTGCAAGGTTAAATAAGTTTATGTACATGGATAAAAATAAATATGAACCGGGATAAAAACGCACTCTGAAATGAAATTAGTTTCATAATCTGAAAAAAATTTGAAGATACTTGTGAAAAAACTCCAAAAAACATAAAAAATCATATGGCATTGGCTTGGTTGTGAGCAGAAGCGCGTACGAGGCTGCTTCCATTCAATTATGCATACGCGTTTTATGATGAGGCCAAGCATACCGAAACTTGAACAGTTTCTGCAAAACTGCGTACGGTTACAACAATCCAAAGAAAAAAAAAATCATATATCTGCAACCAACCAAGGTTTTAAGTTATTTTCATTATATAAAAACTAGTTATCGACAGGGATGTATACTTGAAGAAATTGACAGTAAAATAAAGATTCTTTTGGCACTTGCTGCAAAACCATCAATGGTGTGCAATGCTGCAGTCTTTTGATTTTTTAAAAAAATCTCAGGTTGCAGTCACATCTAGGTTGCAGTTAGGGCAGCTTGGTATGAGAGCGAGAGTAATTACCATAAATTATAAATTTTTTCTACGAATTTGAGCTAATCTTTACAGATTTATTTTTTCTTTAATCTTGATATTATAAAAAAAAAATCCTTAAAAAGAAAAAGAAATACTATTCACTCAATTTATGTACGTAGAAGGAAATTTTGTACAGAAATGAGGAATAGATTGCGATTGATAGTATATGTATAGTAGGTCAAATTTGATAATGTTCGCATGCTTAGAGGAAATTTCTGGTTCTAACAGGTTTATTTGTCGATCCAAACATTTGACTTTGAGATAAAGATTGCTGTTACTTGATTAGTTTATCATTAACACTGTCATTTCTCAAAAACAACTAACCAATCAGTTGATCATAAGTGGATCCTCGATAATTAAACTGCACTAGTGAAATAAAATAAAGTTTCAAGGATAAAATAATGAGAGAGAGAGACGTAGTGATGATATCAGGTTAATCAAGTAGTAATAATTAATCCGATTTTGAGTTAATTAAGTGGCAGGCCTGTGGTGATATCAGCTTAATTAAGCTTTTCATTAATTCGATACCGATAATGTTTTTTTTTTTTTTTGTTTTAATTTTGTCTTCCTAGCTAGCTAGTTTGGCATTCTTATTCTAATGGAGCAGGAGCCTATATATGCAGCTTTAAGATATTGACCACATGGTTCAAAGAAATACTAGAATAAAATAAGCACTGGTATAGATTGGCCACGTGTATTCTTGATGGTCCTACGTGTAAAGATTAACTAATAATTGTTTTAAACTATGAGTGTGACAAATAGTTATCCTAAGTCCTAACCTATATATTCCTAACACCATTTTAGTAAATTACTCCTTTGGTAAATTCCTTTTTTTTTTTTTTTTTTTTTTTTTTTTTTTTTTTTATAGACTGAGTATATTAAAATTGAAAAGTTAGTAGGCTTAACCAAGGTTTTTTTTTTTTTTAAAAATAAAGTGTTACTTACTCATATCTAAAATTGTCAAAATCTAATTAGTTAAAAAACTATTTATGAAGGAGTTTGTATATTATCTATTATTTATTTTTGTACTCTTTGTGTTATTAATATATTAGTTAATTTGTATACGCAAGTGTTGATATCTCTTATCCACTTATACAATTATTTTCTTATAAATAGACCGTTGGTGGATTGGTTGTTGCAACTTGCATTTGACATTTGAATTCTTCATAATTATCATACATTTTATGTATATCAAAGTATAATTCAGTAATAAATACATCGAATTTTGAGTTATTCATATACATATGTATATATAGTATAAAATTTTAGTAATTTAAAAATAAATATCATGTTAACCCTATAAATAAACTTTTAGTGGCATTACTTACACCATTAAATACGGAATGTATAGAGATGCCCACGGACTTGCCCTCGTTGGCCCAAAAAAAACTAAAAAGGGTAAAAGAAGAAAAAAGAAGATGGACACCATAAAAAGCTTTTCTTTTTGGACAAGGGGTGCAAAGCCAAGCTTAAGCTTCTCTTGCTTTACCAAAAGTTGATTAAGACTCTTTTTATACTAATTCTATTATGTGAAGCTTGAAAACAAAAGATGTCTTTTTCTTTCATTTATTTATTGTGGGCCCTCTCTCACCTTTTAATATGGAGGTGGTGAGTGGGTATAAAGCCCACCATTATTCTTCAGTTGGGAAGCATTGTTGCTTGAAAAAAACAATTCCTTGATGGGTCACACCAATTTAACCTGTCTTTTTTTCCTTTTTGTCCTTTTTTAAGATTCCCACTCACTTACATACATTTTCATCAATCAGATTTTCGATCACAGCCATTAATTTCCCCATCAATCCATCAGATCTTATGGGCTTTGCAAGTTTGTGATTAATCGTGTGGATACAAAATGCATAAGAATTTCAGAGTGAGGAAAACAAAATTAACACACACTAGTAGTGTATATATATATATATATATATATACCATGAAATGACTATCCAGATGGTTATTCTCAGAAAAAAAAAATTAAAAATAAATTACAGCTGCAAATCACGAAAATGGGCCCCACATCAAAAGCTTATCACCACACACTTGTACGGACAGTCAGCACGGATTTCTAGATTGCTTTCCTCAGCTGTACGATCACTTCCTTTGGGTATTAATACTGTTGCTTGGCTTGCTAGTAACAGACCTCACAACCCTCCTTTTCTTTTTCTTTAACGGTAAATTACACAGGACAAAGCTAACTTTTTTTTTTTTTTAATCTTTTATAAAAGTACAGTAACTTTATCAGCAAAATTAACTGTCTCCCGTACGGAAACCAACTCCTATCAATCCTTTTCCACGTTTGCCCTTTTTATTTCTTACACCACCAAAATTGTTTCAACCATCAAAAAGAAACCAAATAGAACCACAACCCATCCAACCATCTTCTTTTATCGAGTTGCTGCTGCCGCCGTCGCCGCCATTGCCGGAATTGGAATAGGCATCCCACTACCAGTCCTTACAGCGACACGCTCTGATGGGACAATGGTAGCCATATGATCTTCATCATAAAGAAATTGCTCCAGAATCATGGTGCTAGGCCCTGCCACTTGTTTTTCCCATACTTCTTCAGCTTCTTTTCCATTTTTCAGAAAAACTTCTGTAGCGTCGATGCGATGCATGTTCCAACTCCATCGGTTATAGAGTCGGTGGATTTTTTGCAGTTGACGACAGGATAAGATACAGTTATTCTCTTTAATCTTTTCAATTGCTAAATCAAGAAGCTTGGCTCGAGTTTTAGTATCTACAATTCCTTCCTTGCGAAAATACTGATCCAATTCAGGAACTCCAATTGCACGTCTAATTCCCTGAGAGTAATTAGTATTGTTAGGATCAAACACTTTTTTGACCTCATTGACAAGCCCTGCTTTCACCATTCGATCGACGCGTTCCGATACAAATGAATGTAGCACAGGCAATGACACATCCACCCACAGGAAGCAACATTCGTATCTTAGTCGGAATTCATGATCATCGTTTACTAAAGCCTCAATGAACGAATTTGATCCTCCGGCAATTATCGGTAACCGATCGCGTGCCACGATGGATTTAACAGAGTCCGAGGCTTGATGCCGGAAGTCATCTGAAGTGAAATTGGAATTAGGATCTACAATACCTATCAAATGATGCGGCACGCCGCGACACTCCTCTTCAGTCACTTTATTAGTGACTATATCTAAGCCTTTATAAACTTGCATTTTGTCGCAATTTATTACTTCAGCTGGAATACGAGTAGCAAGGTCGATAGCCAGTCTTGATTTTCCGGTGCCGGTTGGGCCGACAACGAACACCACCTTATCTTTTCGGCGGAAAAAAGGCTCTATATTTATGGCCCGTTGCAAATTCACAAGGGGCTGTATTTGCTTTTGGACCGAAACCGAAAACCTCATATTCATTATTGAGGAGAGACCGTGAGGAATCCTGAAATAAAATTAGCTTCGGGTTTAAAATGGAGAAATTACCTTTTACCATTAAAGTTAAGAAATTTAATATTATTCAGAGTAAATTTGAATCAATGAAATTAAAAAGAGAAAAAAAAAAATTGGAAACTTGCATTTTAGCACATGTCGTAGTTAAGCACATAAATATTTAAGCTGGACCACTTGAGCCGTACCTTAATATTGAATATGCCGCGACTTGTGGGGGGAGAATGGCCTGTAGAAGCTCTCTTTTTATGCAGAAGTTGGAAGAGACGCACACAGTACAGAGACAAGTTAGAAGAAATGGGGAGTTTAGGGATGTGCGAAGCAAATTAAGAGCTTATCAATTTGGCTTCCCTGTGTGTTGAGGTTGAGAACCAGACAGGGTATAAATTGAAGTATTAATGTTTACAGTTGAAAAAGATGGATGATAAGGAAGCACTTGTATTGTGTAATATGTTATGGTTTCGTGAAGAGGATGATTATGACACACGAGGATGATATATATCACTAGAGTTCTACTCTGCTGCTATTTATAGTGGTCTAAAATGCTAAGCATAACCGGTTGAGCAGGTTAACCAAGCACCTGCGAACACCACCGTATGAGAAAAAGAAAACCCACAATTTATAGTACAATACATACACAATTGCTTAAATTAGGTTGCCTAATTCTTCCATTTTCATTATTTATAATTTCATATGATTGGCTCCAAATTAAATTAGATTCTTTTTTTGTTTTAATTAGCTATATAGAGCAAGAAAAACAAACATATACAAGCTATATATATTTGCCAAAAAATGATGGGATTATATATAAATAAAACATTACGACCATATTAATTAATTAATTTATTTATTAATTAATGGGTAGCATAGCCATAGTCAACAAAAAGAAGGAGCCAGGAGGTGTGGCTCAATAATATTAAGAGGATTCCCTTATTAGAGCTAGCTTTCTCTATTTGTTTGTATAGTAACATAATTAATGATAATAATAATAATAATAATAATAATTGTTTTTCTTGAATCTTGGTTTATGTTGTGTCTTGATCTTGCTATATAAAAATAATAAAAGAAAATATCACATTAACAACAATATGGGTGGAGAAGTTGTTTTCAACAAAGCAGTGGGCAAAAGGAATTTCCTTTTTAGTGGCTTCGATACCTAAAATATAATTTTATATCTGTGTTGAAATGACAAGCTAACAGTTGCAATTCATGAGAATATAGTTTGTGTTTATATTTCTATCCTTTCTGCTGCTGTTTCATGCTTAATTTTGAGGTCCCAGAAATTATAGAATGTTTGCAACATTTAATTACCTCTCTCGTGTTAATCAATCACCTCGTCTTTTTTAAAACAAGCGTAATAAATTAATGCTCTTGCTGAAGAATGAGCACCAAATTTTAAATTTTTTTTTTTGAGTCGACGATTAAAGAGATAAACTCGTTGAAGTTATCCTTTTTTTTTTCCCTCCAGATGGTGCTGGAATTTATCTTTTTTTTTTTTTTATTTTCATGAATAAGGGTTTTGCATGTGGAATCATTTATATTTTTCAAATGATGAATAGCAAAATAAGCTTTACTACTATTTTTACCATATCCTCCAACTTTTAAGTAGAATAACTAACAAAAGGGTGAACAGAGTTATCCATGAATAGCAACCTTGGGAAATAGGAAGCACGTAGGTATAGACAAGAAGCACTTGGATATAATACAATATTAAGGACGGTGAAAGGAATCTTGGAATCTAAAGAAAATAACTTGGAAAATGAATGTTAAAACATTCAAGAATTTTCCTAGTTCCTTTTCTTCCATTGGCATTTCTTGTATTTTTCTTTCTATATTCCCCTTTCCTTTTTTCTTTGGGAATTTGCTATACTAGAACTACGGACACCACTTTAAAGCAAGCAAGCAACTTGGTTACATATATAGGACAAAGGCAAATGGCAGTAGTACCAGTAAAATCAAAAGATCATCAATCCAACTTGACAATATGATGCCAAGTGATAAATGGACTCTCTCTCTCTAACAGTGTCATTCCTTAATGGAAAAAGATGATTTTGACTTCTGTAATGTAAGGAATTATGAAAGAGATAGTCACAGGTCAACTTGGTTTTTGGTTCCTATCTTATGTGATGCGAGTGCAGTAAATTATTTTTTTTGTCCCCTCAAAGGGTTACTCTTCATTATGCAATTTACATATAATTATGAAGAAAAGAGAGGAAAAACTTCTGATGTGGTAAGATATATAGATATTTAATTAAACTTAATTTATAAGAATTTGGGTACCTAGATTGTAATTAATGAAATGTTTATTAAGGTATATTTGTTTCCTCTTCTGGGAGGTGAGCATTGTCTGTTCCAACTGGTACTCAATGGTGGAATTCTCATATTGGAAACACCAATATTGTTGTTCTATATGCTCTTAATAGTATAAAAAATATATTGGAAAGTGGTTTATGGATTTTGAATAATCTTTTGTCCTGAGAATTGTGTAGGAAAATCACTTTCTCCACAACCTGCAGTTTTTCGTTTCAAATCAAAAGAATGGGCCATAGCTAGGTCCTAATTAATAATCATTAGCAAGGATAACATTATCTAAGGCTCCAACTTGACTAATAAGTGATAAATTATAATCAAGACTGTACTAAGAAAATATATATATATATATTTTCGTCAAAGCTAGGTAAAGATATCCCATGATAAGTGATTATTAATAATTAAAGTCAGCCAAGCATGAATTAGCAGATCTTATATTTACAAATTCTGCTTTCTAGTGACTATGATGGATTTCAAGTAAGCGTGCGTCGGGAGCACAGAAAAGTCACTTCCCAATATCAAATCCGAAAGGAAAATTAGCACTTCACATTTAATCATTGATAAAAAGGACAACCACAATCAATCTTTTATTTATTTTTTTAAAAAATAATCAAAAAATAAAGTTTCTTGATTATCTTTCATTAACTAGAACATGATGAAATATTCTAATCATCACCTTCATACATTAACTACTCCATTGGAGCGTGAAATTTACTGATTTCCATTATCAAACATTTCTTGATCGGATAAACACAGAGATTGTTGTTAATTTATGCTCAGAAAGTCAAGAATTGAAAGAGTCTTCCATAGCCACCAAACTGTCATTTCTTGATTTTACTTTCTTTCTTGGTTTGTGGGTTTTAATTATGATCTAAAGCGGTGAAGCTCTGAGAAAGAAGTCTTTAGCTCGCATGACAAAAGAACACAGCAAAGGCAATCATGAGGAAGTCAAATAATGGGTTTAATAATAGCATACTTTTCTTGATAGAATCTAAATGATAACTTGATTATATAATAATTATTATTATAAACTAAACACTCACTAAAGAAAATTTAACAACCCCCCTGCTATTAATAATTAATAATATTATATACACCCAAGACTTTTTTTTTTTTTTAATTTTTAGTCATATCTACCTATTAATTTATTCAAGGGTCGTTTCTTCTTTAGACCCCACCTTTGCTTTGATTCTTATTTGACCCCCCACCATTGCATTCTTAGAAAAATTCCAATGTCTGTGATTGCTCCTTAATTGTAATAACACCAAAGTTTTTTTTTTTTTCTTTTTCTTTTTTTATAACAAGTTGAGGTTTATCGCTGCCAAATGCCAATTAGTTAGGTTTCAGAGTCAACTAAAATAAATGAGAGAGAAGCTCTGGAATCTATAGTGTTTCAACTCTTATATAGTCACCTTTTTTTTTAATTGATTTCTTATGATTACACATTTGTATGTTGGGAATTTGAAGTTTTATTAGCTTAATTAATTTTTTTTTTCTATATTTATACCTTCCCATTTCCATCAACCAAATGAAGACAAGGTGGTGAGAAATAGTGTATCCAACTAGTGCAAAACAAACGTGGCATATCCATAAAATTAGGACAAAGATTATGCTAAATTTTCAGTTTTATTCATTAGCTAGGCGTAGTTCTACGTATATGAAAGTTACTAAATTTATTGCGGATCAGGTGTAGTTCTATTTTTTAAATTTTCTCGACCATAAATATTTATATTAATTCGGTAAATTAAAGAGAGGACTATATTCTTATTATGTAGTCTGCGTTATAGGTGTCTTTTTCTTATATAAGAGTAAATAGAATGACATTAGAAGATAGAAATAATAAGGAATAAGCTTGAATTCCAAATTAATTAGAATTTGATTATAAAAAAGTTTTATTAATATTCCGCTTTTTCATATCTACATTAAAAAATAGTAAATCTATTGACACAATTTTCTATAATTCTATATCTATGTCTTTCTTGATTGAACGCTCTTTAGTCTTTACTACCAATATACAGCACTTCATTGAAAAACAGGGGAAAAAGAAGATGATTTGACCTCATTTGCACTCATCAAGTCATTTCTGAAACAACATCACTCTACCTAGCTAGCTGGCAAGCTCAAGATCAACATAAGATCGTTTTCAATTTGAATCCTATTAAATCAAAATGAAAGAAATATTAAAAAGAAAAAGCTCGCAGAATAATAAAAAAAATATATTAGTTGGATTGGTAAATAATTTCAATCTTTATAATAACGAAAACACAAATTTAATGTCCGAAAATCGCATTTTATAGAGAAAATAAAAGAAATTTTTATATTCTACAGTAAAAAAGGATTAAATCTCCCTATTATAAAAAAAAAGATAATAAATAGATAGATGGATAGATTCAAGTATGCAATGACAAGAATGATTAGCTATATAGGGATGCTTTAACTAGTCAGGCTCATTGAAATTTCAACAATTTCGTCATTCAAAAAGAGCAGCAGACGGGAGCGGAAAGGCTACTACTAATTATAAGAAGAGAAAGCTAATTTGTAAAACAAAACATAGGTAGGAATAATAGAATTCATCTAGATGAAGTGGACTTAATCCCAACCAATCTTGGAAATTATTTTGCAGAGTACTATTAGCAGTTCCTCCTCGTCAAACCAAAAAATGATTTATTGAATGATCAAATCCACCAATTCGTACATACTGAGAATTGTTATTATGCTAAGTGCTTTTCATCCTAAATTTGGTAGGCCACGTTGTTGGGTCAACACTTTTAACCTACTACTAACAATGGTACCCATTATAACTTTGCTATATTGGCATTTGGCAACTTCTTTTTATTATTTATTACATCTCGATGCCTGCAATTAAAGTACAATTGAATGTTCTTAGACATGGAATACACCATGGACTTCTTAAAAAATTATGAAATGTCATTATTCTCTACTTAGAATTTTCAATTTTAAACTCTTTCAAATGAATTTAATATCCATTACAAGAACTCAAGGTAGTACAAGTAGTGTTTGTGCATTTTATATCTCCTGATTTTTTTTTTTAATATAATCGGTAGGCATAATCCCTTTTGAGCTGTAGAGAGCATGAAGATTTTTAGCTGTTTAATTTTTCTAACAAACAGTGTTTTCTAGAACCAAACTTACCCTTATAGGGATTAAGTTATTTATTACCTCAATCAAACACTCTGTTGGTATCTCCAGACCAATTTTAGCTATAAGGTCAACAGTTTAAAACTTAGAGTCATTATAATTGAGAGGAGCTTACTTTAATATTACTATCAATCTAAGTATGAAAACACGCGTGCAAACAATATATATATATATATATGTGTCATGTTTGAAAATTAGTTTTAAAATAATAATTAGATGTTAAAGGGAATGTTTCATGAAACATTATTTTCATAACTTCTAGCATTTGAAAACAATTAATTAAACTTTTTAAAATTATTTTACATTTAACAGTTATTTTTTGGACACTTCTACTTTAGACCACTATATAAATAAATAGTCACTAAAAACTAATATTAAAAATCTAACAATTAGTAAAATAGCTAAAAGCCACCATAATATTTAACAACTACTAAAAATAATTAGTATTACCAAACAAAACCTTGATTTGAGAAATGCAAATATGAGGCCAAATTTTGGGTTTCATCATAATGGACAACAAGTAGCAGAGACTTAGGTTATGGATCTAAATCTAAAGAAACCCATTATAAGGTAACCTCTCTTGAGATTGCCACAGCCTCAAGGCCTAAACTTGAATTCAGCTGATTGTTGAACTGAATAAATCTTTATGAATGCAAAGCCCAGACAAATCAAACTTTATTAGGCTTGGCCTAGCCCAGTCATTGTCTAACTGTAGAGTCCAATGGGTAATGAATATTTCCCAGAAGTCATTTTTGAGCCCAAATCTAAGTAAGACATGTGAATAAGCCCAAATTATCGTGACAAAATCAGCATATTCTAACAGAAACGACTTTTCCATGAAGAACAACCGCGCGCGCGTTGGTGAAACTGATGAAGGGATCTAATAAATCACTTTATTATTTGTCTCGTTAAATTAAATAACTTTAATTAGAGAAACTTTATTACTTTTTGGAATTAATTAACCTTATTTACAATTTTAAAATAAAAAAGAAAAGTATGACCACGCCCCAGGAGCAGCGCGCGTGAATAGGCTTGAATTGTCCAGGATGGAATAGAAAACGCAAGCACCAGGACCTTCATTAGAAATGGTAGTTGCGATTTGAGAAGAAGAAGAAATCCTGATTCCTGAGCACACCTCTATTTATATACATAACAAAACACATCATCAGATCTTCTTCAAAATTATCAGCAACAACGGCAATGATGCAAAATCATTGTCTCCTTCATCTTCTAATTTCTGATTGATATGAATCTCTCGTTATCTTCTACCTCTCTATCGTCCTCTTCGTCTACGTCCGCAACTTCTGGTGCTACTTCTTCCCCTTCCTCAGCTACTTCATGGTTCTCCGGCATTGTTCGTGGCCGCGCTGATCGATCCAGTAGCCTTAAAATGGCCGGCAATTCTGGCGCAAGCGCCTGGGAAAGTGCCGGTCCAATCAAAGGAAAGAACCAGTTCCGTGGTGTGCTCTTCAAGTACGGACCCAAGCCTATCCAGGTAATGCAAATCAGAAATTGAATAGGCTTTATGTTTTCCTTTTTTCTTAAGGGAATTTTTGATGATTTGATTGGAGTCGTGTTAGAATTGTTGAATTAATTTTTGTACTTCAGCTGAATGTTTGATTTGATCTGGACATTATGAATGTGCTATAGGTTCTGTAATTTGTGATTAAACAGATTTGTAATTAGCTTTGTCAGAGACATTCAAAATTTTGATGAATCGAACGCACTTTTCCTCTAACTCGTAATTTTCTCTAATTGAGTTCTTTGTTAAGAATGTCAATCAATTCACTGCTGTAACCTTTTTGCTAGCTTTATTAAGATTAGTGATGCCTTCAAATTTGAATTCCCCGAGCTTGAAAATTTTCAGGTCATTTCTAGTGTTGCCTTTTCGTACTACTGTAGTTTATGCTTTTGATTATATCATTTGATGTTATATTTGAATATTGATTGCAGGTTGCATTTAAAACAGGTGATCATAAACAACAAGCCATTTTTATTGGTGGATTAACTGATGGTTTTCTAGCAACTGAGTATGTAGTTAGTAATTCATTACTGTCATTCGCTCAAGTTATATGTTTTTCCTTTTATTATTTGGTCGTGGACCAAATAATATCAAATCTTCTGCAAGTTATTTATAGATGGCTACATTGATTTGGCTGATTCACCGCGAACCACATAATTTAAATACACAGCTGAATACTAGAAAATAATTAAAAAATGGCATGGTTCCCACTTCCCAACATCACTTTCTTCTTCTGAATTTCAGATATTTGGAACCTCTGGCAATTGCTTTGGATAGGGAGAAATGGTCCCTTGTTCAACTGCTTATGTCATCATCATACACTGGATATGGAACTTCCAGCTTGCAGCAAGTAACATCTTCTTTTTCCTTCAAGATTTTGTGATATGTGGTGAATTATTTTGATATTCTTAAGTACTTGTTTTATGAACCTGTCTTCTTTTTGAAACTTAATAAAGCTGAATGTAAGACTTGCAAGCAAACCTTTTAGCAAAAGCATATGAGCAGGCAAACTAGAAACAACAGTTTTTGTATAGCATATGTGTGATTTATTGAAGGAATGGTACAAATGCAAGAGTATGACTATTCAATGTGGTCACCAATTCTCATGCATAATTAAGACTGTTTAGACTGTTTTCAAAGGAGGTTGTAGCTAAAACAATTTAGTGACAAACGGTATAGGTAGGGAATGACATTGCTAGTGGTACTTGGTGTAGTATGAAGATCTTAATGATGATTGTCAAGATGATTGTACAGACACAAATGAATAAAACATTACAGAAATTATGTCTCGTATTAATATATTGGAAGTTTGATATTGCGGTGCATTGAACAACTCAATTGTCTTGATACCATAGGAAAATGATGATTGTACAAACAGTACAGAAATTATGTCTTGTATTACACAAGTGAATAGCATAACATGCAAGGAAAATGTGTGCTGATACTTGACCTTCTACAAGTGAAATTAAGAATTCATTAAACCAAAAAGCCTGAAGAAAATCTGTTTATAGAATTTTGGTGGGATATGATTCATTTTCTCATAATATGGATTTTTTTTTTTTTCATAGAAACATTCTCTCTTGGTGTGTGAGGACTTCCTCATTATCTTGTTCCTATACTTATTTTATTCTGATGATGTGCTGCTTTGCTAACCTATATAACTGTTTATGATAATCTTATTAGCTCAAAAGTTACATATCCTAGCCCCAAACTGCCACCATGCACCAGTTGAAACCATGGATGCTATTATATTGTCCTTTCTTCTTTCCATGAAATTATTTTCTTAACCAACTGCTTTAAATGGTAAAGTTCAGCGTTAGAAAAAGTAGCCTATCTTATGATTCCAGACAGTGGCACATACGTGTCTTATGGATATACATAGTCAATTTCTAAACTCTACTTACAAACTTTGATGTCATGTGCTCTTGTTCCAAAACCTAAATATCCAACTTTACCCAGCCATGCCAAAAAAGGGAAATGTTAGTTCAAATTTCACAAAATTTTATGTGTTTCCTTATACTGTTGGCACTTAGATATTGTTTTAGATCTTTTTAACCATAGTTTTCAGATACAAATCTTGTTCTCTAAGCAATAAAATGCCCTTACACTGTTATCTTGAAGGACGCCATGGAGATTGATCAGCTCATAAGTTATTTGATCAACAAAGAAAATTCTGAGGGTGTGGTCCTACTTGGGCACAGCACTGGCTGTCAGGTGAATCATGATGGATCTTTGTACTTGTGCAGATCATATTGGCTTTTACTGCAGAAATATAAATAGTTTTTGGTTGTTTTCACTTGAATCTAGGATATTGTACATTATATGCGTACAAGTGCTGCATGCTCCCGCGCAGTCCGTGCTGCCATTTTGCAGGTAACTCATTACCCATTTCATTTATATTTGTAGTACTACATCCAATGTATAGTTTTCACAGTGGTATCTATCCTCCTGAAAGCAAACTGCAATTTTTGCATCTTGATCTTGATGACTAACTATATGTGTTCCTATTTGACCTAGTTTGGTTGTCACGTCTGAGTATTGCTCTGGTCTTCATGGTTTACAGTTGTCAGAGTCCTAAAGCTTGGCAGCATTGCCTAACTTAATGTTAGGTGTTATTGCACTTGATATTTTAGCAATTCCTTAGAGGGGATATATTATTTCTCCTTTTTCTCATTGAATTGATGTTTTGATTTTAAAACATAAAAGTAAAAGTTGTATGAGTGTGGGGGTGGGTTAACTATTTGATAGCAAATACTGGGTGTACTAAAACTAGTGTAGTAGTGTTAAATGTATTCTCAATGATGTCTATTTATTCCCTACATTCCCAATATTCTTGTTTGTGGCAATACTTTATTTTATTGCAAATGCCTACATGTTGTGGATACACTTGCAGCTTTGATCATAATTCCAATTCGAATTTTCAGGCGCCAGTTAGTGATCGGGAGTACAATGCAACTCTTCCTAATACAGCTGCTATGATTGACTTGGCTTCGTCTATGATAGCAGAAGGTCGGGGATCAGAATTAATGCCTAGGGAAGCAGATCCATCTTCTCCAATAACTGCTTATAGGTGAGCAACCAACTGATTAATATAAAATGATTTTGTCAAAATTTAGGTTATCAATGAACTGAAAATCCATTTCATTGCACATTACATCATGTACCAAACATAGCATATATGATATTTTATAGAAAAGTATTTTCTTTGGCTCACTGGGCTTTTTAGTCCACATTCTTGAGGATCTGTAGAAGTTCACTAGTGGGCCCTTGATGTTATCAAAATTCTGAACTTAATATCTAGTTTGTTCCATGAATTTTTCTTGGTGGGCACTATAATTATAACTCATTTCAGATAATGACGCTTAGACATTGGCCTGATGCTCATATTTTGATACTTTCTAATCAATAAGAAACTTACAAAAGAAAATTGGAAAATACCCAAGTCTGTTGCTTGTATTTAGAGATACACCTGAATCTAGATACCCCAGCTGGGAACCTATGAACTTACAATTCTATGATGAGGGTTGAATTAATCAAACAACTCCTCTTTTGTAGTTGTATTTTAGTTTGTATTTATATTTGACATACTTGCACCAGAATCAAGATAGCACAGTTGGGAACCTAGGAATTCACGGTTCCATTACAATGAATTGAATTAAAATATTAAACTACTCTTGGGCATGTCCAAAAATCTGTTCCTAAAATACTGATTTTTATTGTCTTTTTCATAGTCTAAAATCATCAGAAATTTGCACAATCAAGGTTTGAATTGGCCAGTGGGAGAAAAAGGAAGGAGAAAAAGGAGGAGGGGGGTTGTCTTGGGGACCTAGCCCCTTAGCTCCAAAATTTTTTAAATTTGTCTTTATATATATATATATATATATATATATATATATATATATATATATATATATATATTTCTGATTTTGTCCCCCAACTTCATAGTCTGGCTCCGCTGTGAATGTTTGGGATACGCACTCTTACTAATAATTTTTCATTTTGCAGGTATCACTCCCTTTGTTCTTATATGGGAGATGATGACATGTTCAGTTCTGATCTTAGTGATGACCAGCTGAAAACAAGACTTGGGCACATGTGCAACACACCTTGCCAGGTACAGAGTACAGATGTACTACCCTCTACCAATATTTCGTGTTTGTTATTCTAAATGTTTGTAATTCATCTTAATGAGTCCATCAGCTGAATGTTTTAGACGCAAGGTCACATATACTTGCAATATGATTATGTCATCAAATTTATGTTACAAAAAGGCATTTTGAAGGGAAAACCCAGTGGTCCTGTTTGATTAGCCCTAGTGGTCCTGTTTGAAGCAAGCAACAAGCATAATGTCTCATTCACTTCAATTCAAAATTTTATAAGGCTCCTATCAACTTGCTTAGTATTTTGATAACAAACACAATTCCCATGTGTCTATTGCAGGTTATCTTTTCCATGGCTGATGAATATGTTCCAGATTATGTTGATAAGAAAGCATTGGTTGAAAGGTGAGAACTGAAACTTTTGTTTAGTTGATTGTTCCATTTTACAATTTTGTTTATTTATGTTGTTTAGAAATGTACCAATTCCAGCAATATAGAACACATCAAGACACGATGGTTGGTCTTGTTTTTTCTTTGTTTATGGATGTTTATAAACAATATAACCATTGTCTTATTATCTCTGTTTTTGATTTAGACTTCGATAATTGTATTTATACATCCTGTAGATTATGCAAAGCAATGGGTGGTGCAGAGAAAGTTGAAATTGAACATGGAAATCACTCCCTCTCTAATAGGGTCACTGAAGCTGTCCAGGCAATTATTGATTTTATAAAAAGAGAAGGCCCTAAAGGTTGGGATGATCCTTGGAACTAAACTAGTATGGTGCCTTTCTTCCTTTCCTCGTATTATTTATGTTTTTTTTTTTTATTATTTTAATTTTCTATCTTATTGATTTTCAGTTTTTCCATTTCGTTAAGCATTAGAGTGTACTTTTTATTTTCCATAGGATAAGAAGCTGGATGTATTTGATTGAGTGAAAATATGATATTGTGGTATTGGTGTAGTTTGTCTAGAAATAGATTTTTATGGGGAGAAATCTTTTGCCTTTTCCGCAATTTTATGGATTATATATGAGTTCTTTTGATTGTTCGAGCTAATTATAAGTGGGTACGTATGACTCCAATTTTACATTTGCTGACATTTAACAGCAACCAATCTGTTTGTTTTCAAGAAACAATATTTGAATATAGAGCAAGTACATTTACCTTACCATTAAATCAAAACGCATCGTTTCCTAATTAACAAATTTTCTTGCTAAATACTCCCAGTTGCATGAAAGGCTAGATTTGCTAATTATGTTTTTTACAATTAAACATATAAATAGTAGATTACTCGCAGATAAAGAGCTTTCTGTCTGTTGATTGAGTATGGGCAATTTCGTGAGAGTGAATGGGCGCCATGCTTTCAGTAGTCGTAGAAACGAAAGTTCTGGTGAATGGGGTTGGTGGCCACTAATTAACACACATTAACGTTATTCACTTGTACTTTTAGTCAATGGGCAAAAGGATTTCTTTGCTAAACTCCTTTTCGGTGAATCGGTGCTACATACTCTACCTTTATCAAATTGAAGGATCTTTCAAATTTTCAATACCAACTCTATTTACTTTTCTGGCTGGCCGGTCTTTTTCGAAAAAATTCAAAGCTGACCTTTTGGCAAACACTAGGATTTCACTTTACAGCCAAAAATGAATTAAAAAGATTTCAATTTTCCGTTTTAAAACAATGAATATTTATACAGAAGGAAATCAATTGCCAGTTTATATATCATTAACTTTGTAGATACATAATTATAAAACTTTAGTAGTCTATTTTATAATTTATTCAATTGATTTTAACATTCATTTAAGTCGTTTTGTAATTAAAAAAATTAAATAATGTTTCGTATATTTATTAATAATAAAAAGAAAAATGAAATCAATTACATGCCCGCAAGTTTCGGGGCTGCAGTGTGGCTTGCATGCTCCTGAAAATGAAATCGGCTTCTCAAAAAAAAAAAAAAAAAAAGAAAAAAAAATCGAAATAAAGAAGTATGGGTTGGGTTGGGGTGTACTTCCTTGGCTAGTGTTAACCAATCATCTCCATTTTAGACGAGAAACAACCGATACGTGTAACATTCCAAGCCGTCTATTTGGATGTCAACATCAGGTAATAGAAGAAAGAGGACAACTAATAATAAATCTCACCGATATAACAAATAACAATCCACCACGTGCATGTCGCATTCAATTTACTTGGTAATCGTGAACTAATCTAACCATATGAAGGTTTTAGGCACATTTTGTTTCATAATTGCTGAATAGTTCTGAGATAGTTAAATAACTTGAAACTAATTTGGTACCCAATTTTGTAAAAAACATCTCACGTGGTATCTATCCATCCACCAAAGAATACAATTTCATGACCCTAGAGTAAATTACATCAGTATCCCCACCGACTAATCCGCCAAATCCAAACCCGTGTCGGTGCCAGTGCTGTCATTTGTATAACGCGGCAAAGGGTGTTATAGTCATTACGTCATTGCTAATGCTGTCGCCTTCCTTCTGGCGTTTTACTTCAATTGGATGCCCTTTCGCTTCTGTCATTTTATTTCCGTTATATTGAGATTTGGGGAGGGGGCGACTAGTGTTAGTTTTGTCATTACACATGTAGATATAATTTGTCATAAGTATTGATTAAATTTTTGAGAAATCAGTTAAATAACTAATTAAATATCTATTGTCTTTTTTTATAAATTTAAGTAATTTTTATCATCAGCTACCACTAAAAAGTTAGTATTGCAGAGTAGGTGTAAATATTTAAAGGTGAAACCCTGTTTTTGGGATAATACTCTAACCTTCTTTTTTTTTTTTTTTTTTCCTTTTTAAATAGCTTTTTAATTCCTCCAAACACGAGAATCTAATTTCCTACATTTTTAAGGAAAAAAAAATTCGCATAATATTTCAGTGTTGTATACCGTCACTGCTTTGGACTCTCAGAAAGGAGAGAGGCGTTTTCTTTTAGGAACATAAAGCTGTCTTCTTTCTTGTGAAACCACAAACCAAGCAAAAGCAAAGACTACTAATCAACATCTTTTGGACTACAACAGTTTATTTAATTTGCAGAGAAATTTTGGCTTCAGCTTATAATAATAATAAGGATATAAACACAGTAAGTATTTCTCTTGTTTTTCTTTTTTTTTTCCAATGGCATTTTCTCGAGAAAATCGGAGCCCTATCTATAATCTATTAAATACTTTCTTGGAGTTTTCGCCTCTCGTCAAATGAAGGTCTTGTTTTTATGTCTCCATAGAAAAGCCTGCTACTTGGTTACTGTTTAGCTTACTGATTTTTTTTTTCTGGGATTTGCAGATATGCCGGAGAAAGGAGACCAGTCATGGCTTCTCCGGTCAAAGTCCTTTGCTTCATGGAGGTTTCATGTACTAACAGCTCTTGTTTTTGTTGGTATGGTTGCTGTTTGGAGCATAGATGGCTGCACTATAAAGAATTTTATTCAGTCTTGGAGGTTTAACCAAGAATTTCTAGGCAGGAAATTTAATGCACAAGCCACAAAACCCACAAATCTAACCCGACAAATCCATCAAAATTTCACAAACAGTTTAAACAACACCTATATCCCATTACCCCATAACAATGGCAGCAACAATCCTCCTAGTTACAGTATAGTAACCAGCAACAATTACAATGTTGCTGCTCTTAACCATTCAGATGGGTCTCTAGAAAATCCAAGTGAGAAAGAATCACAAGAAGCTAATATGGAGTGGCTATCAACTGATTTAGATCCAAATTTAACTTCAAATCTTCTTTCTCAGTGGCTAGCGCCTGGAGGTGAGCCGTGTAGAGATTCACGTACGGCGGAGATTGTGATTCCTGGATTGAACGGTCGAGACTCGATAGAATTGACAGCAGGGAATGTTCATGAATTTGGTTTCGAAGCAGTTGATGAGTCCAAAAATCCCCGCTGTTTAGGTGGGGATTACTTTGAGTCTGATCTTTCGGGGGAGGCATGGAAGTCTAGGCCTTTAATTAAAGATTTTGGAAATGGATCTTACTCGATTTCGCTTCAAGTTCATCCTGATTTTGCTGGTGATTATAATCTTACTGTTATTTTGCTTTTCAGGCATTTTGAAGGTCTTAAATTTTCAACTTCTCGATTTGTTTATGATAAAGAATTGCGTAAGGTGAAAATCAGGTTTGTTAAAGCTCATTATGAGTTGCCACAGTTACAACTTTGTGAAAGATCTGATTTCAATAAAAATCTTTGGATAGGGAGGTGGACTAGGCATGGCAGGAATGATGGCTGTGAAATCAGTAATGATGGGCGGTATAGGTGCCTACCATCAAATTTTCCATGCCAAAATCCATGGTGTAATGGTTCTCTAGGCCTGTTAGAGAGTAATGGTTGGGTTTATTCTAGTCATTGTTCATTTAGGCTGTTTGTAGCTGATTCTGCTTGGAATTGCTTAAAGAATAGGTGGATTTTCTTCTGGGGCGATTCGAATCATGTCGATACAATACGAAACATTCTTAATTTTCTTTTAGATCTGCCTGAAATAAAATCTGTTCCTAGAAGGTTTGATATGAATTTTTCAAACCCTAATGATGCATCTCAATCAGTTAGAATTACTAGCATTTTCAATGGTCACTGGAATGAGACACAGAATTATCAGGGATTGAATTCTTTGAAAGATGAAGGATTTAGAAATTTGTTGAAGAAGTACTTCTTAGAAGACAATGTGCCAGACACTATAATCATGAATTCTGGTTTACATGATGGCATATTTTGGTCTAATGTTAGGAAATTTTCAGCTGGAGCTGATTATGCAGTTTCATTCTGGAAAGAAGTTATGGATTCTGTGAAGCAGAGGGGACTAGTAGCTCCTCAAATCTTTTATCGAACCACAATTGCCACTGGGGGATACGCCAGAGCACTATCCTTCAACCCAAACAAGATGGAGGCATTTAACTGGATAGTGTTGGATAAATTTAGGCGAGCCGAACTCCTTTCGGGGGTGATTGATAACTTTGATATGACTTTTCCATGGCATTATGACAATCGGTGCAATGATGGGGTGCATTATGGCAGAGCTCCGGCTAAGATGAAATGGAGAGATGGTGAAATTGGGCATCAGTATTTTGTGGACCTGATGTTAGGTCATGTGTTGCTCAACGCTTTATGTGTGAGATAACAAAAGAAGACAGCTTTTTGAACTGGTTACTGCCATGAAAATGGAAGCTAAGTTGGAATCTGCTATTGATGTGGGTTAGAGGAATCCTAATAAGTTTCACTCGTTGGTATTTTTCATTTTAACTAGAATCGGCATTCTTTATTTGTTTATATTGTACTACCATATATGGTTTTTGACACTTGTATATTGGTATAAAGAGCTTCTTCAATTTATAATTTCTTGTTGTAATTATTGCCCAGGTTGTGGGGTAAGCTCACTATAACCTATTATTTCAGATGAACTGCTGCTTCATTTGACTGGTTTCTGCATGTATTTCATTGGAACATGTCAAAATGTATTACTGCCACTCATTAACTTGAAAACTTTTGCATGGAATTTTTAAAATTTTTGGGCAATTTAGAGGTCAAGTACTTGCATGCTATTATTTTTATGGTGTTTCCATCGAACTTTTGTTTACTTTGAATATAAATATGTGTATATATATATATAAGCCAGAAGTGCAAAAGAATGTTAATATGTGTAGCAGAGTGGCAGATAAATCGCTCGAACAAGGTTAGATTCGGATGTGATTTATGTTTTCATTTAGATTTAGATTAAATTTATGACAATTATGTAAAAAGAATAAAAACAATGTGTAGGAAGACTGGCATAAAAATAGTTTCAACAAACTTAGATTTAGAAGTTATTCTAAAAGAAAAAAAAAAAAAAAGATTTAGAAGTGATATGTGTAGTTTTTATATGGACATTCTTTTTTATTATTATTATTTATTTCCTTCCAACAAAATTATATAATAGAAAGAATTTGAATACAGACGTTTTGCTGTTCATATTTTATAGAAAGCCAAAGAGCAATTAAGTCGCATTTGATTGCCTTTATTGGTTTTTGATTTTTGTAGATAGTTATAATTGATAATGTATATATATATATATATATATATTAGAATTAGGAAGGAAATATTGAGGTTGCTAAAATACCCTTACTAAATTTATACATTAACGAAAGTATCCTTGATTGAAAAAATAAAGATAGTTTAATTTATTTGGTTACATTTTTCATTTAAATTTTACAATTTTTTAAGCATCAATAATGGTCAATTATTAACGAGGAGTGATTTAAGTTGTAAAATACTATTATTGCCTTCAATGATTGCCCGGGCAAGCGGGAAAAAAACAAAAAAAAAAAAGGAAAAATTTATTTATAAGCTGAAAAAAGAACAAACTAACAACTTCCGTTGTAGTCTAGTCGGTCAGGATATTCGGCTCTCACCCGAAAGACCCGGGTTCGATTCCCGGCAACGGAACTAATTATTTTTGCTAAGACTAATTCAAGTTTATAGTGAAAAATTAAGACTATATTTTTTATTAACTGGGCGCGTATGCACTACGCTTCTCAAGCCTGACATGATAAAACCGAAAAAGATAATTGACAACGAAACTGAGGTCGAGAGAAGCAAGCAAGGCAAAAGCTACCTCCCTCTCCTCTGTCTTTTCATATATAAATTTGACAATTAGGTGAGACGGGTTAATTCTTTTAATCCCATTTCGATATAAAAATCACAACCTTATCCGATCTGCAATTTTCTTTTTGGCGTTGGTAGTGAGCGACGCAAGTTCGCAAGTTTTTGCAAGCAAGGCCTTAGAATCTGGCAAATCTTGGAGGATTAAGGCCTCGCTTGTCGTTGAAGCAAGCTATATCGGAGTACGAAAACGACGACCAAGAGTGTAGGCCTTGGGGCCGCAGGCTTTCTTCCTCTATGGCCGGTTTTACGTGGGGCTCTGCTGTTAGGATCACTCTCCTCCTCCTCCTCGTTGCTGCTGTTATTGTCGCTGGCTTGACTCTACCCGTTGAAAAGGTCACATCTGTTATCTGGTTCTCGCTTTATTTTAGCTTTTCTTTTCTTTTCTTTTTCTTCAATTCTGGGAATGATTTGTGATGAATTCTCTGTACTTTTGATGGATTTGGGTCTTTTTGGTTGATATGTTTGTTATTATTTTCTTTAAATTTTAAGCTTAGTTTAATTATGACAAAAAAAATGTGATCATGCTTCAAATTCATATTGATTTAGGTATGTTTGTACTAAATTTCCGTCCTTCGTTCAGTGCATATATTGAATGTCATCTACATATGTTGAAAATAAGCTGCATATGTAAAATAGCTCTTTCTTGCTTGCTTATTATATAACTTGTATGTAATTTATCCTCTTTTGTTATAGTCTAGATGTTTACTTTACATGTACTAATATGATAGGAGTTGAAATGAGTTGTTGCGTTTCTTTAGTTTGTATCAACTGCAGCTCAGGTTCTGTTTTCAATTACTTTCCCGTAACATTTATTGCACTATAGTCAGGATAATGAGGGATGTCTATCTTTTTATGATTTGCTTCGCATTTGTGTATTGTCTGAAAGTGCAGTTTCAATGCAGATCTTGAAGGACTTCTTATTATGGGTTGAGCAAGATCTTGGCCCTTGGGGTCCCCTTGTGCTGTAAGTCGATATATCTTCCTATTATTCCTAATATGTACCATAAACTTGAGATGCATTGTTCATATTCTGATGTGTTCCAAGAAATTAACTCATATGTGTTATTGGGTGGTTTGCAGGGCTGTCGCATACATTCCTCTGACAGTTTTGGCAGTTCCAGCATCAGTGCTTACTGTAAGTCTTGATAAACTTTTGCTGCTGCCAGCTGAGTTACCTGTCCTTATTATTTTTCATGACTAGAATTGTTACAACCTTGTGATTTTCACATCCACTTAAGCAAAATCAAGGCTATGCTCCCTATTCTTCATTTCACTCTTTCTTCACCTGTGTACTCTCTGATCAGTTGAAACAAATTGTTGCATGTCTATATGCTTTGGCACCCCTTGGTCCTAGTTAGTAATGATCAAAAAATAAAGTCATCTATTAACTCGGTTACCATCTTTCAGCTTGGTGGTGGATATCTCTTTGGGTTGCCTGTGGGCTTTGTTGCTGATTCTATTGGTGCCACCATTGGGGCAGGGGCTGCTTTCCTTCTGGGAAGAACGGTAGGTATACAGAATCTTGTGATGTATACTTCACATAGTTTCAATTCTTATGAGGAGCACATTGTGTTTATTGGAAAGAAGAAAACTTTTATTAGTAGTTGTCTCTGTCTATCTCACAAAGTTTGCATCCATATTTCTGTACCATTTGAGACTTGGGAAAAAAAGGAGCACGTTTCTTTTTTATCATTTCCACCTCTTTTGATTTTCTATTTAAGTTAGTCTAAAGTTGGAAATTTTCATTTTTTGATATCGTTTAAGTTATGTCTTACTCTGATACTTATATGCAGATCGGTAGATCTTTTGTTGTTTCCAAGTTGAAGGACTATCCACAGTTTAGGTCGGTTGCAATTGCAATCCGGAGATCTGGCTTTAAGGTCTGTATATATCAGATTTGAACTTTATAAACCCATAGTATTTCCAATTACTTAATTCATTTCCTTTTTCCTGTCTATTATTTTAATTTAGTGGCAGTAATATCGGATGATGTAATACTTTAATTCAATTTTTCCTCGTTATAAACTTTTTTTTTTTTCCCTTTAGGTTTGTAATTTCAGATTTGATCTTTGCAGACCCACAGTATATCCAATTATTTATTATGCATTTCCTTTTTTCTGTCTTTTATTTTAATTTAGTGTTAGTAGTAGCAGATCATGTAATAATTTAATTTCATTTTTCCTAGTTTTAATTTTTTTTTTTTTGGTAAAATGTCTAGATTTCCTTATTTTGTATTTTATATTGTAGATTGTTCTGCTGCTTCGACTTGTTCCATTGCTACCTTTCAGCATGTTGAATTACCTGCTGTCCGTTACTCCTGTTCCAGTAGGGGAATATATGCTGGCTTCCTGGATAGGAATGATGGTATGTTTTTTTGCTGCTCATCCTCTACTACATGATGATCTATCCCAAAAACTGATTTTCCTGTGTTCTAATAGAAATTTTCTGCTATTAAAATGCTATTGAATGAGTGTTTTGACATATATGAATATAAAACTTGGCTTATGCTTAATGAGATGGATTTGAAGTGACCTGGGGGAGATGTAATTTTCACCTCTGATTGTCCTCCATGCCAAATGAAACTTAAGCATATGGTGATTGAACGGAGATTCTCTGGAAGAAGGACAATTGAATGAGGAAGGTCTACCTGCCTATCTCCTAGCGATAAGCCTCTAGGCATTTAACCATGTTGCATGTGTGAATTATCAAAATGAATAAATCAGGACAGGGGGCATTGTTGGATATGTTTGTATTTTTGTGTTTAAGGTTTTGCCGATTGAATTTATTTGAACTCGAAAAGCATTTGGTTCAGTACTGATCCTGTTTATGTCTGACCTGTTGCCCATTGTAAGATTAAGGTAGTATCTAATTCTATGGACCAAACAACTTCATCACTTGCTAGTTTCTTCTTTATGTTAATTCGGAATTCGGAATCAGAGAAAATACCATGTTGTATTATCATTCTTGCCTAAACAAACATATAAATATAGTGAAATTAGAATTGTTTAATTTTACCGGAAGAGGTTTGATTTCTGACTAGGTTTAGGCTTTCAGCTTTGCAGATAAACATAGGAGAACTAATTTGAGACTAACGCTAATCAAATTAGTTTTACTGTGTCTAACTTTCCATCTTATTACAGCCAATAACTCTTGCATTAGTGTATGTTGGAACAACTTTGAAGGATATCTCTGATGTGACCCATGGATGGAGTGAGTTTTCAACTACTCGTTGGGTAAGAACTGTATTTATACTCTTGAAGGTTTTCTGTTGACTTTCTAGTTGCCTCCTTATATCTCTGTGGCACGAGTTTTCATTTGTCCAATTTCTGATATGTATTCTTTTTTTTTCTTTTTTTTTCTTTTTGTGCAGGTTTGTATAGTGTTGGGCCTTGTTGTATCTGGTAAGTTGCAATGTGACATACAGTAAACTTTCTATCTTGATGCAGCTTCCTGATTGCATGAATGGCATAGCTTGTATCTTCCCATTAATTTATCTGAAGTTTAAATGATTATAGTGTTTAATCTTCCTTTTTTGGCTGATCTGCAGTGATTCTAATGTTTTGTGTTACTAAAGTTGCCAAGTCTGCTTTGGACAAAGCTCTGGCTGAGAATGAAGATATAGATTGCATTTTGGGTTCACCCCAGTTACCAATTGTGGCTGATCCTCCTGTTGATCTGACGGAGCCTCTTATAATCAAAATAGATACATCTGATGGCCATGAAAAATGAAATTCATATTCATATTTTATGTAAATTCTTTCTCTACATCATTCAAAGGCAAATGCTTCTATTCTTTATCCCAGCACATTGCATGGCATTTGCGATATGTACAGTCCAATCATTTACAAAATGTAGTTTCGGATAGAAGTTGCTGATTCGAACTATCGTGTAGTGGGGAATTTGTCAAATCAAATGGAATCCAATAATATTATTAAAAGATCAGGGGATCATTGTGTCGCTTGTATAATGGTTATAACTTATAAGCCTTTTCTAATTTCTATTCTTTACTCTTCTCTCTCCCGCCCCTGTCCACCACTGTCATTTTTGGCTCTTTTTTCTATTAGATCTACAATTGTAGCCATGGAGTCCTGCAACTATTGGGAAAAACACTGTCTGATTCATGGAGGACAAAATTATAGGTAGATGAGTCGCAAACTTTTTTTTTTTTTTTTTATCTGATGAATTGATAATGCGGTTGTTGGATATAACAATCAAAGATAAAGGCAGAAGAAATCAAGTACCTGGAAATTGTTCGCATTTGGTGAACGGTAACTTCCATTTTTGACTGCTGTGTCTGATTTTGGAGGGAATGTTTTCTTCTGTTCGCACAAATTTGTGTATATTTTACAGATAAACATGATAGTGGAGGCCATGGTCCACTAATTGGATGGTGAGATCCAAAATCACAGGCAAATATTTAAAATTGGATTGGAAAAGTTTGCTGAAGACTTGAACAGGAGGGAATAAAAAGTGATTCCAATGATGAAAGATGAAGCAAAATCATATGCACTCATTATGAAAAATTTTAAATGCATTGTGGGAACCATTGGCTCCTATGCTTTTTAGCTTTCTCAAACAAACAAGAGAAAAGCCAGAAGCTACCATTTCCATATATATATTTGTTGCCTTATTTCACCTTTCTCAACGTCTTCTTGTGTGGAATATAGGGTGTGTTTGGGTCCTACCATTTTCCCTAGTGAAAGAACTTAATATTCTACCATAGCATAGGGATTTCACCATCATACAATTCCATTCATCACCAATCTTGTTCTCATTCAATCTTGATCATACGATCTGCGACCTGCCTTTTGGAGGACCCACAATCTATCATCACCGCCATCCACACAAACATCAACATAAATATTAACAGAAAGCATATCATGTCGACTCCAAAATCCAAGTTATTGAGAGGTAAAATGCCAAGGTTCAGCATTTTTCCTCTAGGGGGTTGTTTCGATGGCTGTCGCGATCATACACAAACTTCAGGATTTGGCACCAGGATTTGGAACCTGAGTGACAGGCCAATTGAGCTGCAAGTAAGGGTAGGATCAATACTGAAAAAGGTTCATTCATTGAAGGCAGGATCTTCCAAGAGACTAAAGTGCAAGAGCATATACAAGGCATACATGCCTGGTAGGACTGGAAGCGGAGGAACGATGAAGAACTTGTTGTATTACTTCGATGAAACATGTCATCCTTATATTTGGGTACATGGCACTGGAGGTGATTTTTCCAGGATGGTCAAGCAACAATACATTAGTCTTGAAGACCTGAGAGATTATTCTGAAATCAAAATTTTCAGGGATCATCAAAGAGGCTGCATATCTGTCCGCAAGAAACCTAGGCCAGACTTTTGCTGACACTCTGATACGAGGTCTTTCTTTTTTTCTTCTTGATGTGTGAGATTGTGTGGATAATGGGATTGAAAGTTAAAATCTTTTAACTTGCTGATCAGATATTTTCATTTTTTGTTTGTGTTCCTGTACTGGATGTATTTGAAGAATTGAATTGTGTACTGTTAGATAGCAACATGTATGCAAAAAATTATAAAGAAATGATGATATACGTATTTAATTTTAGGGTGGCAAATTATAATCAGAATTAGAGGTGATGATGGGAAATAATTGTCCCCTACCTGCATTCCATGATAGCAACTTGAGGCGATGATAGAGATGCTTACAAATTAAGCAATGTTCTTTCGATGTATTTTAATAAATTACTTCTTAAATAGAAAAATAGATTAATAGTAGATGGGTTCATCATACAAAATTATCGTAATTTACTTTCAGCAATCTTATAAAAAATATTGGATTTGAAAAACTATTTAAACAATAATTGCACTGGAGGTTCAACTATTTAAACATTAATAAAGGTAAAAAAAAAAAAAAATCAAATTCAGAATATTAATTAATTTAAGTAAATTATTTTTTTAATACTTCAGAATAATTAATCGAATTATATTAGGGGTTCCTTTTAAATGTACATTATAATTATTACAACAAATCTTGAATTTCCTTATGCCTAAAGCTGTCATAATTCCAAGTTCTATGGATAATAATTTTATTACATCTGAAGACTCAAATTCCCCGCGTGGTTCCAATTAAAAGTATCTAGAAGAATTCAAATAGGAGGGGAAAATTCCTAAGTAAAAAATTGTTGGAAGCAAAGTGGTTTACGCAGCATAAAATTCTCATTTGTCCATTAATGTAATAAATTTATTATTTGGATGAGTAATTATTGAAGAATAAGATATCAAAAGAGTTTTTTTTTTTTTTTTTAAATACAACTAATATATTATAGGATGATTAATTATTATATTCAATTAGTACATACAAGTAATTCAATCCATACAATGTTATTTGAATTTTTGTTAAAAGTTTTATTTAAATGGAAAAAACCGTCAAATTCAACAGAAAAGATATAATTATAATATTTTTTAAAAAAAATAATTGGAAATTTCATTAACTAATTATGGTTTTGGTGGGAAAATAAAACTCCTGTAAAAAACAGGTAAAATCTGTCAAAACCAAAGAAAAAGGAAAGAAAGTCAATGAAGGGATACCGATTTCTTCAAGAACACACAAGCTAACCCTTCAACTTCTGCTGTATACGCCCAAACGCCAACGAAAAGGCACAAACTTTTCTTCTTCTTCTTCACCTTCTTGTTTCTGTAATATCATCCAAAAATGGGCATTTCATTTAGCAATAGTCGAAGAAGAAACAACACTTATTACCATCATCGCCCTCCCCCTCCCCCTCCGCCTTACTATTACCCCTCAGAACCCCTTTCCCTCCCTCCTCCTCCGCCCCCACCTCCTCCGCCGCCACCTCAGAGTTACTTCGCTACGGGAACAACATCGACGACCCAACAGCCATCGTACCCTCCACCAAATAATCCTTATTATGCAAACGCACCTCCTCCCCCATTGCACTCCTACTACAGTTCTCATCCTTACAATTCATGCAGTTATTCAAACAGATTTAGCTATCAACCTTATTATTATGCTAATCAGGCTAATGGATGGTCTGCGAATAGGCCTAATGTGAGTACTGGGCAGCCAATTCAGCCAGTTCCTTACATTGAGCATCTGAAAGCAGAGAAGGTCAGGAATGACGTGAACGTGCATAAGGATACATTGAAGGTTGAAATTGACGAGCAGAACCCTGATAATCACTTGGTTTCTTTTGTTTTTGATGCTCTGTTTGATGGGAGGTTAGTAATTATTTTACTTTGTTACTTATTGTATGATTGCTTTGGTAAATTATCTTTTATTGGTTTTGCCTGCTGTGTGGAGATTTTCATTTGTGGGTATTGATATATTGGTTGTTTGTTAGATGATTCTTGGTTTTGATGCTGGTTATGTTGTTAAATTGACTTATTGGTTTGGCAAAGACATGGAGTTAAGGATCTTGAATATTGTAATGAACAAGTTTATTGGTTCTCTTAGGCTTGTCCGAGTTCAGAGTGTATAATCTTTGATTGTCATAAGAATATAAAAATGAAAAAGCATAACCATAATTTGAATAAATTTGATAGATAATCATGTTAAAAGTTATAGATTAACCCAAAAATGTTGCTAATTTCTTGATTTGGGCCTCTGATGATGGCAAGGAAGGGATGGGTTTCACTTTTTCTTGTCATTCAAGGTGGTGTTGATGGTTAAAGTGAGTTGTTGGGGGATGTCAAACAAGAAACTTGGAGAAGCAGACAAATGGGAAACATTTTAACACCTTTGTGCAATTAACCTTAATCCAAGTCCAGTGCACCTCTTTAACCTTCCTGCCTGACCAACATTTAATTATTGAGATGTATTGAGATCAAGAACTGCAGTAGTTTATTAGCTGCAAGTACTTACTGTCTTTTTTCCCCTAATTTGCTTAAAGCAGTCTATGAGTATTAGGCAACCAGATGAATGATGAAAGTTATTTAGTGAGGATGGATATTGCATTAAAGCTAAACTGATAGTTAGAAAATGAAGATGTTTTGTAATGAATGTTGATTATACTATATCTTTTATTATTCAATCAAAATACCATCATAGTACAAGCATTGGGCTAGTGCTTAAAACTAGCCAATGACTAATATATCTGTTGAATTGGCTAAAGTTAAAGCATTCAACTTTTACATTTGGGCCATATGGAGTCAAGTTTGTTGACTTCATAGTTCACCATACTTTTGCATTTGTACTTGGCCTTCCCTGAAATTCAAGTACCTCAATGGCAACATTTCTTTGGGATTCTCTTGGATTTTTCCCCCTTTTCGGATGCTTTTTTAGGATTGGATTACTAATGATTGGGAAAATGTCCATGTCCATATTATTTCTTCAAGTTCTTAGTCCTTTTCTTCCTAATATAATTCTTTTTTTCCCCCCTAAATAACAGCATTACAATTTTCTACTTTGCCAAGGAAGAGGCCAATTGTAGGTTTGTTCCTATATTTCCTGAAGCCCATTTGCCTGTGAGAGTCCCCTTCCAGAAAGGTCTTGGCCAGAAATTTTGTCAGCCATCAGGAACGGGCATTGACTTAGGTTTCTTTGAGTTGGATGATCTCTCAAAACCATCACCAGGGGAAGATGTTTTTCCACTTGTAATAGTTGCCGAAACATGTTTGCCAGTTGATTCAAGTGATGAAAATCTTGATGATTCTGTGCCCATCGCATCTGGCCGTATGCAGATTACTCAAGCTATTCTTGAGAAGAAAAACAGTGATCCTTTCCAAGTGAGAGTAGTAAGGCAAATTTTGTGGATTGATGGAGTTCGATATGAGCTGAGGGAGCTATATGGAATAGGAAGCTCAGCAGCTGAAGACTTCAACGACTCTGACCCTGGGAAGGAATGTGTGATTTGCATGACTGAGCCCAAGGATACAGCTGTTTTACCTTGTCGGCATATGGTAAGATTCCACATTTTTTCTCTACATGATGATCAACAAAGACTAATTTCAGGTATCTTCTACACTGTATGCATGATGATAAAGATAAACTGTTAAAATTGATGTCAGGAAGGTTAAAGCTCTAATGCATTAATTATATCTGGGATAGATGGTTTGAGCTCCAGGGACATGACTTAGTTCATCTTATAATTAGGCTTCTTCTCTCTCCTCTCTCTCTCTCTCTCTCTCAGAAACTCATGTCATAGGTATGCGGGTATGCATGTTAACATTTTTCTTTTGAATGGGAGAATTTACAAGCATTGAGAAGTGCATTGTTTTATATATGTTTGTAGTGTTGAGTGTATGCAAATTTTTTCGATAATGGTTCTAGGAAAGGAAAAATATTTACCTTTTTCTAAGTACTTGTATAACTAGGAAGCAACTCTGCCTGCATACAACAGTTAGAGCTCCCCTCCTTTCGCTATGTTCTTTATTATCAAGTCTGACATGCCATATGTTTTCAGTGTATGTGCAGTGAGTGTGCAAAAGAATTGAGGCTTCAATCAAACAAGTGCCCCATATGTCGACAACCAATGGAAGAACTTATCAAGATCAAAATAAACAATGGTGATCAATAAGAAATTATTTGCTTCACTCCAATTTGGATTAATGGTAAAGCTGTTAACTCTTTTTTTGTTTTACTGTATCTTTGCCCTCTCAATGTGTATGCTAATGTTCTGTATATTTTTCTTTCTTTCAGTTTTTCAATTTTATTGTGGCTTTGTACAAAGATAAATTATGTAGATCTATGCTTAGACAAAATGTCAAGATAAACTTTAGTTGAGCTTTAGTCGTTGTTATAATCTCTTATCTTTGGCTAAATGCCAACTTGTGTCACCTTGATCATCTAGTTCCGACAGGGAAACATGTTTTCTTAAATTTTAATAACTTATAAGGGCTTGATGGGCTGTCTTTTTAATAAATAGCATTATCTCCATGAGGTGGAGGAATCGTCTTTTTCCTCATTATAAAATCATGTTTGGAGTTGTCAAGGAATGTGAGAAGTCTATTCAACTATTATGATGCTTGCTTTATTCTCTTACGTCTCTGGGTAAATTTCTATACCCCTGACCATTCATCATTCAGTTCAGTTTCAGTTTGTGTATTTGCACATTTAAATTAAATATTTTCTCTAGCAAGCATGGCTATGAAGATTCAAAGGACAAGAAAGGGTAGTTGTAATACAACTAGACTGGGGGGGACCTACTAATTCTACAGAAGTAGCTCTTTTCCTTTAGGCTAACAGCCAAAAAGAGAGACTGAGTGAGAATACTTTCCATAGAAGTTAGCATTAAAGGAGACAAACTGAGAATCTTCAAAGTTTATATATACCTTTAATGGATTGTCACCTTTGAATGGTTGAGGATACAAAAGTCTAAAGTCATGCAATGATACTAATCAGTATTCAGTAATAATCCTTTGCATCAAATTTCTTGCCAGTGAAGGATGCAGAATTGATTTCTCTTTTATTGCACAATTGTGTATGCTTTTCTTTTATGAATTTTGCTTTCTTGAACATGTTATAGAATGGAATTATTTTTTGTTTAGATGTAGGACTCGTGGCTGTCCTTTTGAATTGCTTTTACTTAGTTTTGGGAGTTCCTCATTAATATCACTCTAATCCTCAAGGGTTAGAGTTTAAAGTACCATCCTAACCATCTTTGCTAATTCAACTGATTGAGAAATGCAAGTAGAGATGTTGCGAGGAACGCATTCCACTTATATCTAAATCAAATATTCCTTAGCAGATTATTTGATGTATTGCTGATGTTGGGGCTCCCATCTCCTTAGAAACTTTGATTTTCATTCAGTGTACCATAGGGATGAGAAGGATGATTGATTATAAAGGCACATTCGGTGGAAATATCTGTGAAGGAATTCAAAGAATTGATAGCTGCACCAAAATGGCATGTAGAAGAAGTACCTATAGAAAGCCTTATGAAGAAGATCCCAAAAGTTGAAAAGGAAAAATAATGAGGTAGACCCTAGACTTTAGCCAATCTTTATCAATTTCTGCAACTGTATAGTTTGGAAGCATTTTGGGTTTGGAAGCAATTTGATATATTCATTGCATTTTTTATGATTCTATGGTGAAGAGTAGTGGAGAAGAGTAGAGTGTCATGGATGGCAAGAAGGAGAACACAAGATGTAGACAAATATGAATTGGGTTTCCTTACTAGTCAAAACTTCACAGCATCTATACCTCTATTATTACTTTCTCCATGCAAACTAAAAATCCAGAGCTATGAGAGTAGGAACCATGTGATGATCCCAAAATAAATGGGATCAAACTGTGTTTATTTCTCTTATCCATTAATCACCTATCTACAGACCATGTGGATGCTCATGTGATCCTCTCAGTCTCAGCAACATAAATAGCAATGCTTGTCTTAACAACTATACAGACGAAAAGGAACTAACATCTAACTCGCAGATGCTCATATGAACTCCTCGATTCAAGTATGGAAATGAACTTGACCATTAAGCTATTATTATGTTAAATTTACGTATGGAGTTGATATATGCATATACAAATGGTTGCGTTTGGATCACTGCCTTAACCTAAATTGATAACTAATTCGTAAAACTTCCATTTATGGTTAAGGCAGTTATTTCAAGCTTGAATCTGGGCATGAAAGCCATCTGGGTTTTGGTCATTTGGCGCCATTCAATCAAGTAGCCTTTTACAGGTGAAGTTAGGTCTTGTAAAGGGGAAAGAAGGAAAGGAAAGAAAAAATAGGAGGTACTACTAGTACTAGTAGGGGTTTCAGCAGGAGAGTTTAGGCTTTTAAGAAAGTGATCAATAATTTGCGTAGAAAAAGAAGGGCTTCAAATTCAAAAGCTTGAAAAGAAAATAGCCCTACAAACCTGATTTTTGGTGTCTCTCTTTCAAATTGAGCCCAGTCTTTACCTAATTAATTCCTCTTACAGACATGATTAAACCATACCAAAGCAGCTTTTTTTCAGTTACTTGCTCTTCTTCTTTACAAAAGTTTCTTCCATTACTAATTCTCAATGTTCTTATCACTTCGACATTCCATTTTTCTTCATTCTTTTTTCCCTAAATAGCAATAATAATCCTCTTTTCCGTAATTTTGACCTAGCTTTGCCTCCAGCTGTTATGGTGCCATGGAAAATAAAAAGACTGTAATCATTAATTAAAGAATGACTCTCTAATTTAATCACTTGGCCAAATAAGCTAATATCGTTATACTACCTATATGGCCAAGTCAGAATTTTTTATAATTCTTTATCTAATTTCGTTTGCATATTTAGTACTTTACTGTATTCTTAACTTTATTACAATGCATATGCTTAACGAAATACAAAAATAGTAAATGAGAGATCAATTTATTAATTTTAAATTCGTGTGTTTCACTAAATCTATTTATCTTTTTTTAGAAAATCATTTCATCTAAAATGAATAAAATAATTCCAAAGGATGTTAAACTAAATGGTTTTTCTTAAAGTGAATTAAAATTAAATTTAAGATTCTCGTTACTAAATTGCTTTTAAAAAAAAAAAAAAACCCTAACCTGCTTAAGCTATGGAGCTCAAATCGCACTCCGTTTTAATAAAGAAGAGAAAGCGCGTGAAGAAATAGAATATTTTCACAAGAAGAACAGTACTGGATGTGGGCTGAAGAAGCAAAACCCAAAAAGAAAAGATGAGGATAGAGTGGTAATTTGAGGGGGACGGACATGGACAGGCCTACGCTACACGAGTACATGTGGTAAACTGGCAATGTATCAAAAACAGTAGCACATCTAGAGTAGAATTAATAGTAATTTACAACTTCCTTATTAAATGTCATTATTTAATGTAGCCACCCAATTTTGGGAGAAAAAATCTGACAATGGATTCAAATCATAACTCAACCATGGTCATCCTAGTAAAACAACCCAACCCCAACCCCAAACCCAAACCAACCCAGGCCAAACTGCTTCACATGAAATAGGCTCCTTTTATCCTTGGGCTATGCCTATTGGCTAACCATACCATACTATACCAAAGTTTGAAAATCTAAATATGGCTACAAAATATACCGATAAATAAACCCCCTATACGAGGAGTTATGCCTTGCAGCTCCATACTCTCTCTGCCAGTCCATCTTTTGCTTCTCTCTTACCACCTCTCTCTCTCTCTCTCTCTCTCTCTCTCCATCCCTCACCCTGAAATAGAGGAAGCAGTGCCCAGAGAAGTTTTAATGTGCACCCACCGGCAGTAAACTTCTTTCTCTTTCTTTCTCTTTCACCCACTCTTTCTTTCTCTCAAAGCTGAGTCTTGTTCTTGTTGCGTCTTTTAACTTTCTCTGCTCAGCGACTGGGACGCATTTGTTTGCTCTGTGTTTCTTTACCAAAGAACCCAAAAGAAAGAACAGAGAGGAGCCCATTCTGGAGTTCTTTGTAACATATATATCCTCTGTTTCGTTTGAGCAGCTTTTGCTTCGTAGATCTATTTAGCCAACCTCTTTTTCCCCTCCTCCTATTATTGGAACGGTGTGTTTGTTTCATTTTGAGCAGTAGATATGAGTAAAGAAGAGTTCTTGAAGATCCAGGTACCCATTCTACTTACTGCGTAGGCATCCTCTTCGTTGTTCTTTTCTTCAATTACTGTGCCCCATTGTTTTAGCTAATAAATATTTTTGTTATTATCTATGTTTCAATCTTCTTTGATTTTAGTTTTAATCATTTGAAGCTCATCCTTATGGAGCAAGCTTGGTATCCCCTTTTCAAATGATATCTCTCATTAGTCATTACTTGTTTTCTTTTCCCTCTGGCTTGCTTGTGCATGCAGACTTGTGTTCTAAAAGTGAACATACACTGTGATGGCTGTAAACAGAAAGTGAAGAAAATCTTGCAGAAGATTGATGGTATCTTTTCCCTGACTTCATATTCTCTTATACCAAATGTTTTTTTTTTTTTTTTTATCTTTCTTATTTCTTTTTAATTTTTAAAGGATGTCTACTCCATTTCACTGCTGCCCAAGAAATTTGCTTCCTTTTTTTTTCTGTGTTGGTCTGCTTAGTTGATTTTGTTTGTTATTTTGATAGGGGTTTTCACTACCAAAATAGATTCAGAACAGGGAAAGGTAACAGTTTCAGGTAATGTAGACCCAGCTGTACTTATAAAGAAGCTGGCAAAATCCGGCAAACATGCTGAGCTCTGGGGCGCCCAAAAGCCCAACGGCCAGAACAACTTGCCCAACCAGTTCAAGAACATGCAAATCGATAGTGCCAAAGGTAGCAATAACAAAGGTCAAAAGGGTGGTAACAACAACAGTAACCAGCCCAAAGGTGGTCAACAAAATCCTCATCCTCAGAATCAGCAGCAGCAACTGAACCAACAAATGCAGCAACTGCTGAATCAACAACAAATGAAAGCATTACAAGATCTGAATAAGCTGGCCCAATTCAAAGACATGAAAATGGGTAACAGTAACCCGAACCCGAACCAGAAAGCAGTGAAATTTGCTCCAGGTCCACTGGAAGATGATGACTATAGTGATGATGATTTGGAGGATTACGATGATGAGGATTACGATGATGAAGATGATTTTGATGAGATGGATGACCCTCAACATCCACTTAACAAGATGAAACCCGTTATGGGTAATGGTAATATGATGATGAATGGTTTGCATCCTCAGCTCATGAATGCCCAAAAGGGTGCTCCAAATGTCGGTGGAAATGGTAAGAAGGGCGGCGGCGGCGGACCGGGCAATGGTAATGGAGCTGTGCCTGTGCAAGTAAATATAAGTGGTGGGAATGGAAATGGAGGTAAGAAAGGAGGTGGAGGTAATAACAATGCTGGAAATCAAAATCAAAATCAAGGTGGCAAAAATGGTGGTGGAAAGCCACAAGATGGAAAAAACGGTAACAGTGGAGGCGGTGGTGGCGGTGGTAAGAACGGCAACAACTGTAATGGCGGTGGCGGTGGCGGTGGTAATAACATGCAAATGAATGGCGGTAAAAAGGGAAATAACGGTGGAGGTGGAGGTGGAGGTGGTGCTGTGAATGATGCGTTGCGTAACATGGGTGGCCCACACGGTCATATTGGTCAAATGGGTGGTAATATGAAAATACCGATGGGCCAAATGGGCAATATGCCCATGGGCCAAATGGGTAACATTCCTGCCGTTCAAGGCCTGCCGGCTGCTGCCGCCATGAACAGCGGAGGGGGTGGTGGCGGAAATGGGTATTTCCAAGGAGCCGGTCCGGATCTCATGCCCGGTAACCCATACCAGCAACAGCAGCAACAGCAACAGCAACAGCAACAGCAGTACTTGCAAGCATTAATGAGCCAACAAAGGGCAATGGGTAATGAGAGGTTTCAACCCATGATGTATGCTAGGCCCCCACCAGCAGTGAATTACATGCCGCCTCCATACCCATATCCATACCCTTATCCGCCACCACACCCGAATTCTGACCCGTATACCAACATCTTCAGTGATGAGAACACCTCAAGCTGCAATGTCATGTGAAGGCTTTTTGGCATGGAAAAGTTAATGGTCTCCTCCATGGGATGGATGGTTTGTTTAGCTTGCGGTGGTTCGGTTATAGTTGAACTAGAAGTTTGATGCCATAATATACATGGAAATGGGTTTTTTTTTTTTTTTTTATTGTAGTTTAATTTTTCTCTCTGATTTTCATTTCTTTCTTTTTGTTTTTTCTTTTTGGGTCTCAAGTTGAATTAGGGGCTTTAATTATCATAGGCAAGTATTTATAGATAATATATTAAAAAGTTTTTAGGAGTAGCGGTGGGCTCTTTTATGAGATATGTTTATATGTGTTCATATGTTGCAAAACAAAAATAAGATTAAGAAAAAAAAAAAATATTATGGAGGAGGACGAAGCTGCAAAGCCCCATCTCTCTCTGCTGCTGCCCATTTCTTTCCCCAAATTTTATATTCTTTTTTATATTTTTTTTATTATTATTGCTTCTTACCTCTTTATATTACATTATTTTATTAGTCACATCGTATTATAATACTATTAATCTTCCATTTACGCAATGTGAGTGTTATGATTACCACTTGTGAAATGTAGGTCCCACACTATGAGTCGTGTAATTTGAAAGGCTGGACCCGAACCGGTTCTTCATAAGTGTGTTTGGTTATATGGGTAAATATGGACCCTACCACAAGCACTTTAAAATTTTAAAACTTAATTATTAACTAAACACTGTGGGTTTAATTAGCTGCTTTACATGCTATTTGAGGGAGTGTTCCTTCCTCCACTTGCTGGTCTCTATACCCACTTCACTCCTGAGGCCAAACGCTGTGTTATCAGAGAACATGTTGACAAAGACAAGCTAACTACTTTTTTGTAATTTTATTTTATTTTTATATCTTCTTCAATTTTAGGAAAATCTAACGGCGTTGACACTTACACGAATTCTGTGATCTGTATGGTCATATCATATCAACCAAAACCGAGAGAGCATCAAAAGAACCAAAACCCTCCATGTGTTGGATTTGTCAATGATGATGATGATCTTTAAATTTCTTTTCTTTTTTTCTGATGATAGAGATGGGGTCCATCAAACTGCTTACACATCTGTCTAATCAGAGGCAGCGATAGATGTGGGTCCCCAGTGCTTGTTCTTAAAAGTACTTGTCTGTTTTCTTGGGCGTACATTATACTATATGTATATTTAATATATACTCACTCGTACGTACATTGTGATATGATTATTTTGGTGAAAATTATTATGAATTGTATCTTTTTACTGAAAATTTTGACCTATCTTTTATGTATTTGTTTACGCCAACTTGTTTTTATTTCAGACTCACGGTTGCACGGGTGTGACCAGAACCAACAATTAATGTGGATAGCTCGAGATCCAAAATTTTCCGTGTCTGTTTGGTCATGAGAATAGCAATAACTCCATTCTCGGTTAAGAAAATATAATGTAAAGGGATTGGTTTTTGTTTATCTTCACTTGGCCAGTTGCCACTTGTCAATCATGCTTGCTGACACGTGGAGATGAACTGTAAGACAACGTGGATGGGCATATGAAGTATATCACGTGGAGGATGCACGGGGATGAGGGTTGAAGGTTGTGGGTTAGCTTGGAAGCTTATATGACCCAAAACCTAAAAGACTGACGTCTGTCTCTCCTTCCTATTATCAGTAGTTTTTTTTTTTCCAACAACAAAAAATATTAAAATTAATTAATAATAACAATAAATGTCCAATTTGAAAAAAATAAAAAAATAATTTAGAAAAATGGAGTATTTGGAGGGAAATAGGTGAAATTGACATCCTAGGATAGGAAGGCATAATAGTGATGGATAATAATTAGTAATTAATGTAATTCTGGTTTTGTTGGAATTGGAAGCAACATTTCTTTAATGGACATTTAATTATTAGTATTTGTATCATGAAAATAATGATGGTGGCCATCTTTTGTACCAACTTTAACCTGAATTTGGGGAGAAATAGCAGGGCGCAATTGAGAGAGGGAGAAACGGGGGAGAAGAGAAGAGAAGAGGAGTTCCTAATCACGATCGAGAAAGATGACACAAGCACAACTTTGTCTTTCTCCTTCATATGTATATATATGTTTTTGGGTCCTCAAATTTGACTAATGGGATTGAAAATTGGCACTTTGACGTGGGTCCTTCTGTTCTACTATTGGCTCATTCTTTGATTACACGTTCCTCTCAGTGTACTGCCACGTCACACTTGAAGATGGCTTTTACTTTTAAAACAGTATCACGAGTTTTCTATACGAAGAAGAAGCAATGCCAAAGTTAAAAACAGTACGTTCTTTTTTACTTTTCCAGGTTAAACTCTGATTGAAGAAAAAAAAAAAATATTTTGGTGATAAAATTTATTGATTCTTTTTTATTTTTTGAACCGCTGTTATCTTCTTTGTTTTTGGATATCATTTTTTTTTTTTTAAACAAGTGTCTATTCTGAAATGAATTGACACTGTCTATAGCCAATCATTGAATTCTCATTGACAGAGTCTCAACCATTTATACTGTTTTACAGTATATGTAACTGTTTTAGTTATTTTATCAAAACATTTCAATTTGATCATTAATTTTAATTTATATAATAAAATAATGGCTTAATGACTAGAATTGGTATAAAAAATTAAATACACGGAATTAATTAATAAAATTGAAAACTTGCTAGAATTGATAAAAAATGTTAAAGTTTCAGGTTTTTTTGGCATTAAATCTAAAATAGTTAAACTTTAATTCTAATTATTTTTTAAAGGGGAAACTTTAATTATATTTCAATAAATTATCATTAATTTTTTATAACTGATGACTGAGTACAACATATTTATCAGCATCATTTATATATACCTTAAAAGATCAAACTAACGCGGTGAAAATCCTATTCGCATAAAATCATTTTCAAATCTCTATTGTTTTGTATGGTAAAGATATTTTCGAAAATGAAAAAGGAAAAGACAGAGATTGTAAATAGAAAAGAAAAGGTATCCGAAGAGTTTGTCAATAATCCAATTCCAAGTGCAAAGAAATCCAATTTGCTCCCGACGATCGAGGTAAAAGAGAGTAGGCCCCACTATGTTCTTTCGTCGCGTTACCAGATCAATTCATGAAAATGGGCCCCGCTGCCTCTGGGTACAATACCAAAAAGGAACAAAACTCACCGTTTAAAGATCTTTAATTTACGAAAGAAATACGTTATCAAACGGAATAAGAAACGGCATCGAGTGTGGTAAATTACAAATTAAGAAAGGAATTAACTACTTTAAGAAGTAATAATAACGAATCAAAAAAAAAAAAAAAAAAAAAAAAGGGAAAAAGGAAAAGAGAGACGACAGATAAAAATGGTACGCAAACACACCATTGGAAGCGTAAAAACAAAAAATCCATCGAACGGCGGAAAGGGAGTCTTCCTTTGCCTTGGCTGTTCACACCGTATGTGGTGTGGTTTGCTCCCTCGGGCCTCACGGGCGTGAAATGTGAATTCGTTTATTTGGACTTACTCGTCACATTTTTCCTGCTTCATTTTAATTATTGTCCTATCTGAAATTGGAAAAAAAAAAAAATTATATTACTTTCGTCATGCATTTGAATTTTGAAGTCACTGTACTAGGATAAAAATGTTATTATAAAAATACATTTATTTTAATAAAATCTTTTGGAACATTCTAATTATTATAATTTAAAATATTTTTTACTTTTTTTAGGAAATTATGGGTCAAAAAGAAAATAATGGCCTACAATATATATATTTGCAAAACAGTTGAATGTTTGCTTCTAGATGGCAATAATTGATTGGTTTGGTTATTATTATTATAAGACCATATAATCCTTTTTCCCAAAAAAAGTAAAATTAAGAAGAAGATAATGAAATCCTTCGATTTGATGTCTCAGAAAACCTACAGCCCAGGTGAAAAAACAAAAGGTGAGTGTTCCACCATCCCCACTAATTTCAAAAGCCTGAAATGAATTAACATTTCCACTTTAAAAAGCAATAAAAAAAAGATCGTTATCAACAACAGTCAAAAGCACTAAAAAAATAAATTTTGATTCAGATTGAACCGAGGCTAGGTCTAAAAATTAGGTATTTATTAATAAGTGGAGCATAAGAATATAGGGTGAGAAGCAGCAGTCGAAATCACTAGCAATAGTAAGTAATATTGGGTGGAGTGAAACTTAAATCCTAAGGTGTTGAATTCTTTCACTTTATCAAACACAATTAAACAACTTGTGCGGTATGGTCAATCATTTCATCAATTTTGCATGTGCTGCCTTCCCATTATAATTTACTTTATAAACTTTCATTTCATTTTTTTTTCTTTTCTAACCGCCTTAGCAAGTTACAAGTTACAACACTCTAACCCTTCAAGATGTGTGAAACTGTGAATCACACACACTTTAAAATATTTAAATATATATATGACGTGATGATATGATCATCCAATATTTTGGTTTGTCACAATCAAAAAGATCCAGATAATCTGACGGACGACAGGAATAGGGTAAGGCATGAAATTGATATTCATACATGTTTTTTCACATCCTTGTTTCTCATTCAACTGAAAGTGGAGAGTTAGAAAGAAAGCATTATACCACAGTTCTATTATGGGGTGCATAAAATCAGGGTCATTGAATAGGAGCAGATGTTGACTCTTGCGAACTCACTTTTTTGACTTTTTTTTTAATTTTTAATTTTAATTCTTTCTTGAGAATTAGACAATTAGTGCACGTCTTCTTCGTTCCTTATATATACATAGTGTTTAGAAAGCAGCAGGCTTTGTCCCTTTGCTTGCTTTTAACTGTTCTAAATTTTAAATAATAAAAACTGCTTTAAGTGGATTGTGATTTATTTATATAATATTGCTACTCGATATTTAAATTGACTTAAACAGTAAAATATGTTTGAATTTAACCGAAAATTTCTTTAAAATTTAAAATTTAATATGACCATTAATAATTTTGTTGTACATTTTTTCATAGGAAAATAAAAAAAACTGTATTTAACCTGCTCATGATGAGCATAAGACATGAAACAGTCTTACAATTCAAAAGATAGATTGGACTTGTGATATAGAATGATTACTTCGTGTTGTTTCAAAAGTTGATTAAATTCAGAAAAAATAAATAGAAAAAAACGAAATAAAGCTGCAAATTTAAGCTGTTTGTTTGATGAGTTTCTTTCTTTTATTTTTTTTTTTTTCAATTTATGTATAATTGCATTTATATATATATATATTTATACAATACCGATATGTAAGAATGATCACGTGCCATTGGATTTCGAAAGATACCATGTAAACAATGATTATGATTACTTTGAGAAAGAAACCAACTAACTCACTTTTGTACAAGAACAGAATAGAATCATTATGGCTTTGAGCTACTTTTCCTCTGCTCCAATTTTTTTTTTTCCCCTTTTCTTTATAGTTTATACTAACTGCAGCTGAAGAAATAAAAAAGCACTTGTTGGTGTTTAATCGCTTTTCAACATTTCACGTTAGATTAAAAAAAAGAAGAAGAAGAAGGAGAAGCTAGTGATTAGGATCTTGTTGTTTTGATCTTTTTGTTCTCTTTCATGGCAGGTCAAATTCTTCACTTCTACTCCATTCTTTTGTCCTCCCTTGCTTATTGGGTTAATTGCTTTTAATAATTAGAAGTTTCAACATCTTGTCTCCCTCTTTAGTTAATTACACTGGATAAGCTCAAAAGATTCATTTCATTAACAACAATTTATTCATAAATATTTATTTATTATGTTTTGAATGTTACAATAATTGGTATCACATGGACAATCTTTTTTTTTTTATGACAAAAACATCCCTCAATTATTAAGTTCGACCCACTTACATTAACTGTTTTAGTAGCTGATAACTATTATTATTATTAATATTTTATGAAATGTTAAGAAAGATAACAATTTACAAATTATTTCCTCAAACTCCAAAAATTAATATAAAATGTTATGTCATTAAGCACCATACAAATAGAGAGAATATTCTAATTAAGTCAAAACACTAGACGTTACGTTATACTGTATCTATCTTAAAATATAAGTCGTTTAAAATTTTTACACTGGAATTGAGGAAGTAATTAGTTTTACTAAATTATAATAAATTCAAAGGTAACTATTACTCAACATCAGACTATTCTCCTTAAAATACTCAAAAAATTTATAATTAGAGACAAAACAATCATTTTAAAATAACTTATATTTTAGAATAGAATAAATAAATATCGCCATATATAATATTATGATTGAAACAAGTAGTGGCAACAACTATTATCCTTGTTGGGTTAGCTTACTTGATCAAACTTCTTTACAATTAGAGCAACTCATTACCACCATTACTATATTATCCAAAGCTTCACCTTCCACTACGTATTCCATACTCTTTAGGTATAAATAAATAAATCAACTCTTACAATTATAGATATCTTGTTAGGACACTACCCACTTTCAACCTTTCCTAGTGGTAGCTTCTAATTATATAGTCATGTCCAAATTCTAAGTTCCAATCAAAAGACCCACAACATTGATTAACTTTCGTCTTCTACCCAAATTGTAGGGGCTCTAGCTAGTGCTGTAACCCTAATCATATCAAGAAATAGAATTTAGAAAGCTACTTCCACCCTAATGCGACTTATAATTTGGTACCTAATTTATTTTTCCCTTTTGTTGAATTAAAAAGAAAAGAAGCAACCAAAGTCCAAATTGCTAATAATGTAAATATTGGAGAGATTATTCAGATAAAACGCATCGTATTGATTGGTTCTGATGTGAATATTTAAAATCTAGCAAAATGGGGAAACGGTGTCCCTTTTAGGCTATAAAACTATGGTTATAACAATCATGCAAGTGACTAATTATTTTAGTTAAAGCGATTGAGTGCGCCGTCTGTTGTTTATTTTTCTATAGAAAAATATAAACAAAGTGAGAGTTGAAGTTGAAATGTTAATTCAGAAAGGAGCAGTATGCCCAAGATTAACACATAACGTGCATTTTAATAAGGCAAGAAGAACCAACAGATGTTTATACCAAACTTTCCTTTATTAAACTACTTTGAAATTGCAAAACAAAACAACAATATCGCAGCTTCCTTTGGTATTCGCTTAAACAGTAAAACGAATAATTTCAAATTCGGTCAGTTGGGCCCCTTGACGGGCTCAAAATCTCATAAATCATCTTCTTTTTATTTACGCATGTATTTCTACGCTCGAATTGAGTTTGTGAGTCGGTTCAATATCGATCCACCTAATGGAAAACATCAGTAGAATTAACATGAACACAACCCATTTATCGATCGTTTTGGGGGCTTTTTCAAGGATAGAGAGTCAAAAAATAACAGAGTGAGAGTGGAGAAGTGGCCAATCTTAAGAAGATAGCGACATGCAAAATGGGTCTCGAAGTTGGTGAAAAAGAAGAGCTAAGTTGCAGCCACAATTACTGACTCCTGCAGCCCTCCATTTCCTACCTTAAAAAGACCAACCTCAATTCCCTCTATATGCACACCCAGCTAAGAGCTACAGTATTATCTTCTTCCCTTCATAACCAAAATATATAAATATAGTAGTAGCAAGAATTAACGAAAGTCAAAGCGAGGAATTCTACGTTCAAAGCACAGAGATCAAGAACTATTAAGAGCAGTAATATCACATGGGAGCCATGTTGATCACTGCCTAATAATACTGTTAGTCACGCAGGCCTCTCTCTTGGATTTCGGTTGACAAATGTGTTTGCCTTTATTATTTTTATACACATTCCTATGTATTAGGACAATGGGTCTCTGTTCTGAGTTATGCTTAATTTTCCTAGGAGCAGTACCCTCTCTCTCTCTCTCTGTCTCTACGCATGTGATTGTTTTACATTACTCCTCCTCACTGTCTCTTTCATGGGACAGAATTTCCTTGCTAGGGTTACATTTTTTATTTGCCCTAACTTTCTCTCTGACCTGAGGTTTCTATGTTTTAATTAAAATTAATTGACTCAGTTGGAATAATTAGGCACTGTTGTTTTGTTCAGTGAACAATGAACAATGCAGGCCAAGAATAGAGCAACATATCTAATGTGTACAAATAATTTTCAATGGCTAAAAAACAATGAACATGTCCACTGCAGGCCAAAAATAGAACATCATTTCAAATGGCCATACAATTATTTTCAATAATTGATGTTCTGGATAAACTTCACTTGTTTGTTTACACATTATGTGGCTAAAAATTTTATTCTACCAAATAGTGAAAAATCAAAGATTTTAATCACTAAAGTCAGAGGAAATTCATTTGCTTCCACACTGCATAAAATTTGAGAGATTGCGAAGAATATCAAGGACAATGATAAGCGACCGAGAAAATGCTGAATGAAGTGTTAAGCGATTTAAATTTTTTTAAGGTGAGAATATAAATTCAATTTTTTAAAAAATGACATTCCGAAAATAAAAAAAAAAAAAATATATATATATATATATATAAGATGTATATGCATGGAAGCAATATTATATAGAGAAAATTGGTATGGGCAATAAGTAATTGGATGAATACTTGCAAGGGTCCAATAAATGATGGATACGAATCCTTCAAAGTAATAGACACCATGAATTCGAAAAATGAAACTTTTAATCAAATGTCGTAGTTATGTCTTCCATAATAATAATTTCATTAGTGTGACAAAACGCCATCTTTATTTTGTTGAATTTATATATATGTATTCGTCTTCGAAATTATTAAAACAAGTCTTATTAGTCAATGTTTTAAACTGTACGTACTTATTTTTATTTCAATAATTAAAATTCTAATGTGTACGTCTGGACTTATATAATAAAATTATTTTATGTATGCGCTTTATTTGTGGCTTTGGCTTTGGCATCTCACCCAAAAGCCACTCAAAGTATGGATTATTTAAATAACCGACAATGCCCTTGAATTCATGGTCTAACCATTATAAAAAAAAAAAAAAAAAAAAGGTTCACAAATTGCAATACAGTCCTCCATCAATAATACTAAGTGGGAATAAATGTTGATTTAGGGCAACAATGCAACGCGAAAATATAAAATACTAATCAAGGATTAAAGAAAACACATTATGAAAATTAATAGCTTTAACAAGGAGAGAAAGGTAACTTTCGAATTAATATAATGCCATTGAAGAAACCCAATAGTGCTACTTCTGTTCTGTTCTGTCAGTAGAAGAAGACGAGTCCTCATTACTCTCATTAGCAATTTACAGTTACAACGATGACTTTTTTTTATTAGAGATTTATTGGGTAAGCGAATATCTTACGAGAGATATTGAAAAAATGTACAGAAGCTCACGTTAACGTCTGTCTGCCCCCTTGCACGGAATTCAATCCTTTGTCTGTTTTTTTTTTTTTTTTTGAGTAAAATAATTTGTGATTTTAGGAAAAAGATTTCAGGTTGGAAAATTTTGGACTCACTTGCAAAGCATGTGACAATTGAAGTACAAATTGATTTTTTGTTAACAGACAGCATGTAGCCCGTATGTATTTTTCTGGCAAAAATAAAAATAAAATAAATCAATTAAATTTAATGCCGTATGGTACGTTGATTTTCTTTGAATATCACAATCGCAACTTATTGTGTATGGAAATAGAAAAGAAAAAACGTAAAAATAATTCGAAAACACAATATTTTATATAAAAAAAAAACGAAATATATCTGGAAAAAAGAAAAATAGCTAATTCACAATCTCGTGATCTTTTTGTTTTGCTGGCATACCAATCTTTTTTTTTAAGTGAAAGGAAATGTTTCAATCAAGTATGTCTGACTCATTAAATCATTAATTTAACAATAATATAAATATCTACTGTACATAAATATAAAAAAAAGAAAAGCACAAAAAAATGGTCAAAAACAAGAAATTAAAAAAAAAAAAAAAAGTTGCGACAACATAATAAGAAACCCAGAGGCGGAAAGTGACGACGGCGAGGAAAAACGGGGTCATAAAGCCAAGCCGAGCGGAGCGGAGCAACTGACAGGATAGATAAATAAACAAAACCGTAAAATAAAAAGATGACGGCAGCTAATTAACGGCGGATATTGTCAGTTAGCCTGCTTCGTTGTGAAGTAGCGGGAATCTTTATAGCTGTACGGTTTTGGGTATTGGAAATGGGACCCATTTTCCTCAAAGTGGGCCCACCTCCCACGCTTCATTGTTATCAAACTTCTCACTTCCACCTCTCGCCGCATGCCGCACCACCATTGTACTGTATATTTGTAAATTTTTTTTGAACGTATATACGTAAAAAAATACGCGACATCACCGTAAGTACGGTCTAAATCAAAAACAAAAAGAACGGGTTTAATAGTATTTTAAAAATCAAGATTGAAATAGAATCTGGAAATTAATTAGTTTTCAGAATGATTGAAGTTTTAAATCTTTGAAGTAGTTAGCGCATTAAATGAAAGAGCATTACTTCTAACCCTACACTTAGGCCTAATTAATGAGTAATTAAAATGGGCCAACATCTATAATTAGAGTTGAAATTATTTGCGATTATGTCATATGAATATGATACTCCTCACTTGAAGATTATGAAGAAGATGGGTCAAAGCTTTTGTTTTTGTTTTCTGTTTTCAAATTTGAATACAAAAATTAAGTTTTCAATTACCATTTTTCAAACCCTAATTCTAATTAATCTTTTTAATTAATTAATTTTATAAAAAAAGAGGGAAGTAAATGTTTTTCACGTGGGTTCACACATCTTTTGCTTAACTTGATCACTAATATAATGATTGTGATTTTGCATGCGAAGATATATATATAAAAACAAGAAAATAAATAAAATTTATAGAAAAAGAAGGGAAGTGGACAGCCAAGCAAGCAGTGGCTAAATAGTGTGAGAAAGCAATTATGGAGGGAAAAAATAGAAATGGATGGATCCAAAAACACACCAATGTCAAAGAATGGACCCATATACTTGAATTAATAATTGCTGAGAAGGGAAGCTAAGAATGATAATAGTTGTCCAGATGAGTTGATTGGATAGTGCTATGCCACCACTACTAAAATGAAATGTAGCAGCTAATTTCCGGCATTGGGCCTCCACTTTCTGCCTCCTATCCTACCACTCCATTCTGGGTAAAATGTAAAATAAAACATCCCTTTCAGTAGCAACTACAATGTTTCAACTGCCAAACTTTGGTCCCACAGCTGTAAAATTAATAAAGCAATGGAGTTCTGTTCTTTTTTTTTGGGTTTGAGTTTGGGTCAGAGCCTTAAACAAAAATTGGATTGGCCCATCTTCAAATTTGGATCACAATTCCGGTTAGGCCATCTTGCTAGGATAACCATTCAAGAAAACCAATCGGCTTTCTTTTGGTGATCTTGTAAATCAACAGAGGTTTTCTTTTTTGTTTTTGGCTAGTACAATGTTCTTGAAGACTTTACAGCTGAACTATGAAGCTTGTTGGTTAATGGCAAGTCAACTTACATTACATATGCAAATCTTCCCTGTCTTTCTTTATCTTAATTAATGTATGTTATAAACTGAATCTCTTAATTTGTTCATACATTCTATATTATTTCATGCTTTCAGATTTTCTCTGTCTTAACAAACTTCTTTACATATTAAAAAACACAGGAACTATATCCATCCTCGCGGGTACATGCACTTTTCAAGATCACAAATACATCTTTTGGAAAATGTTAGCATATAACTATAACAAGCGTAGTTCGGTTTATGCCATTAAAATTTGAAAAATGATAAAAACAGACGATCTTTGCCCTAGCTTTTTGGTCAAGTTCTTCATGAAGCTAATGAGTGTGGATTGATTTCTCTGCTCACATATAAGAGAGGATGTACTCTTTTTGATATATGGTTGCAGTTTAGTTTGTTTAATAAGGAAAAGAAAAGAAAGACAAATGCATGCTGGAAAATCTTGATATATGAATTTTAGGATATGATAATGTCTTTCCAATTAATTTCATATATTTCAAGTAATGTAATTAAACGATGAATTCATTATATATATCATATGAAATAATCAAACTTATAATTTAGATTCATATAAATAAACTTTGATAGATTAAAACAAAAATCCACTTCTTTTTATTATCAAGAAAAGATCACACATTCCATTATTTCTCTTACTGCTTGTACTAACCTTCGTCAAAAAGTAAACAGCAAATTTACATCTCATTTGTATAAATTGCCTCAGGAAAGAAGCTCTGTTGAACTTCAAGTGCAAGTTCCTCCACACTTAGCTGACATTCCAACCCTATCTGCAACAGCATATCATATTTATAAATTATAACCCTAGTAAAGGTTTAACTGTTTCATTAATTAATCTGCTGCTACTGCGTTGACTTGACTGTCGAAGGTCAAATGAAAAGAAGCCATGCATTGTAATATTTTCTTTGGTCATGCGAATATTTTATATGTTTCCTAACCAAAAGATGTCTCATTAAGTTTGCTTGTCCTATACGTTGAAGTGGTAAGAAGTAAGAGCATGTTATGCACTTGACACGTATAAAGGCAAGTCTAACATTACGTGTCATTGAGACAAGCTCAAGTACTTCTCAACAAATTCTCCATCATCCTGAAAATGATACAAGCTCGAGTACGGCTCACTCTCAGATGAATGATTGGAGACCTTGTTTAACAAAACGACAAGTCACCTGATGTGTTATTAAAAAAAAAATGTGAAGATGGAAAATTTTCCGATCATAGCGAAAAGTTAACGACAGAAGAACTTTCCCATTGCAGATAAACAACAGAAAATATGGTCGAGTTATATATATAGTAGAACAGTGTTAAGCTGTTACGTTATATATAGGGTATACCTTGACGACAAAGGAGTAGAGAACAGTGTCTTCCATGCTACTGATATTGAGATGAAGGACCTCAAAAGAAAGTTTTTCCAAGACATTGATTATCCTGAAAATTTGACCTGGTATTCGCTTTGATATTATTTTCAGCATCACATTTGATCCTGATATCTTGGCTTCCACATCCGCAACTGCAGAGTTGCAGCATGCGCTCAGTTCCTTAACATTTTCTTGTCCGAATGGGCTCTGAAGTTGATCAGGTTGTAGAGTTATTAACTGCAGTGGTCTAGGGCTAGGGCTAGGACCTGGACCTGGACCAGGACTAGGGCTTAAACTCTTCCTTCGCTTCTTGGATTCCAAAGCTTGTAAAACTTGGTGCAGTTCTTTTATAAACTCTATTACACCCCCTATTATAGATGCTTGGTCCCCCTAATTAACCGTAACAGAAAATAAAATCATTATTAACTCATAACTGTGTAGAAATTTATTAAATTAAAGAAGGTTTGCTTAATTAATTACTATTATATACGTATGGTATATGATAGAGAGAGATACAAATACCCTTTTGATATAGAAACAAGGGGTCAAAGAACGTAGGACTTTGAGATGCTCATTCATCTGTCTTCTCCGGTTTCTTTCTACAGCTATATGAGACATTTTTTTAGTTCAAATCAGAAAAACTGTGTATATATATATGTATTCTTTCTTTTCGGTTTTAAAGTCCTATCTACTTATAGGGCAAGAAACTGAGAGAAAGAGAGAGAGAGAGAGAGTCCAAAAACTAGTTTCTTGGCTAGGACAATAAATGCTGTATGTCGCACTCCCGTGAGGTTCTTGCTCATGCTCACTCATACTCATCACTTGCAGATATTACATCTCACGTTTATTACCTTGGGTCAATTACATGACCTGCGTGAGTTAAAATAGGGGGAAGGTGGGAGTCCCTTAACTTCCTGTATGTCCTCTTCATGCACATTCCCCTTTTATCATAGTGTCTCATTGCAGTGTTATTCTCTAATATTTTTTTTTTTCTCATAAAAATGTTATTATATTCGTATGCCATTAACCATACAAAAAACAAGAAACATAGCTGTCAAAGGATATACAGCATGATTTCGATGATATCTATTGATGTTGATGTAGTGATGCTCAGTCATCACTGTGGGACATTGGTATATTAATTGTTTTTAATTTTTTCTTAAAAGTATTTGTGTAATTTCTCGAAGCTTATTCTTTTTTTCATAACCTATGTTTTTATTTAATTAGATGCTAATTAATAATTAATGTATATGCTTAAACTATATAGTGAGGAAGGGTACGGTATGCAGGCTTCAATTTTACAACTCAACTACCTCGCTATGTAGCTCGTATTTTTAATTAGCTAATTCTTATCTTTCACTTGTTAATTTTATCCAATGTCTATAAACACAACCTATCAATCAAATCGCAATCAAATATTAATAAATGAGATAAATAAAAATATTAATGTCTTTTCACTAAAAAAAAAAAAGGAATATTGACTTGGTTAATTTTTATTAACTAAATTTTAATTATTGTGATTACCATTGAAATTTCTTATTTTGCAATTTATGCTTCAAATTGTCATTTTTATTTAAGTGTATTTTATGACTAAACTTTTCTCATTTCCACTTCTACATGAGATGCTTATTATGTCTTTTGCTTTATGATATTATTAAATGAAGCCAGGATCTAAAAGTAAGGGGCAAGACAGTATGAAATTTAATTAAATGAAATTCTGACAAAGAGAAGGGAGCAAGATGGTTGAAATCCCTAATTACGTAAGGTTGGAACGTTAAGCCTTGTTACAATTTTTTTTTTCCAAAAGGAGAAAGGGCGCTTATCCCCTTCCTCAACCATGTAGCTTCGTCCCTGCCTATCTGCTTATTCTGTTAAAGGATGAGCATGTAAAAAACCCAGTTGCAGTGTTACCTAATATAAACTATGCTAATTAATTATCTGATATGCTTGCAAGGAGAGCAGCTCGCAGTGTTCACTGGTGTTGCAGACTGCGGCCGTATGTAGAAGAGGAGTATTCACAAGAGCTAGCGTGGTTTACGATAAATTTATTAGGGCAGTTGAGTGGATGTTATACAGTTTTCTGTCATTGTTGTTTTGTGCCAGAGTTCAGAGTTCTCAACCTAAGGCCACAAACTACAATTCAGGACATTAATTGTGTAGCCAGGATTCAAATGACGAATGCATGCATGTAGCTCAAAGTGGTAAGGTTGATATTCCCTCCTCTGCGTTCTATATAATTTCTTTTTGTCCTTGTAATGTTTAATTTTTGGTGATTTTAATTGTATAAATCTATTTAAAATTACGATATTGCTTGACACATATTTGTAATGTATATAAAATGTCTCATGGACGGAAAGAAAAAACAAATGCATGCGAGGACGGTGAAATGCTGTACAAGGCCCGATGGTTGCACTATTATAATCCACTTCAGGCCCGTTTATTTATCTTGTAGTAGATTGACTTTGATCCTGCTATGCTGCTGGCCCACTTCAAGCCCAAAGATACGGGTTCTAACTTCTAACATCCAAGACAATCTGGATTCTTTTTAATGTTTTGGCCTAGATTGTGCTATCAAGCAGTTTTAAAAAGAGAGAGTGTAACCTGTGATTTCATCAACAATTTCCTTTGCCTCTTCATATTTCTCATCAAGTACATTAGGTTTGTCTAAATTCATTTTAATTCTCATTACAGCAAGTTCTGAATAGAGAAGAAAGCTGTGAACTCATTTGGTAAAAATCAAACACTACATAGCAAATGTATTTTAGGTTTATAAATAGATTGTGCTTTGCTGTCCCAATTGCTACATTTCTCCAATGACCAGCAGCAAATGCAGATTTTGCAAGCTAAGCCCCTCCACATCCTTTCTCATTTTGGATTCCCATTGTGATGAGAAGCTTGCAAAAGAAATTTAAATTCTGGTCAGTGCTGGGAAAGGAATTGACAAATGGCTAATTCAATTACATGAGCAACAAATCTCGTAGAAATGTATTTCTCAAGACAAGAGACCACAAACGACAATTCTCATAATTTGGGTCACATGTAAATTTTGCGACTAGATTGTTGGGCAACATATAACAAATAGTTACCTTGTACAATCGAGTAGTCTGGATGAGCAGTAATTCTTTTACAAATTATCAAAATCTAGTCACTTTTAGTTGTTGTACTTGTTAAAGAAATTAATTAAAACGAAGCCTGGCGTAGTAGTGCCTAACAAGTGTTTCCAGGATAAAAGGGGTATCTATTGCAGCAAGAATGACAGATTTCTGTTTGAAATAGATGTAAGACATATAAGCTTAAAATCAGGAAAATGAAACGAGTTTTGCATATTGTCAAAACCATATAACAGTGTTAAACTGGTCTCTTCAATGTTTAATGTGGTAACTAATTTGAGTAAGTTTTTGTAAATAAATATACACAGCATCAAGGATGATGCACCTTGAAGAGATTTCTCAAACTCCTGCAATTGTAAGATGAAACCTGAATTAGGAGAAGCCTGAGGCCTTCTACTCTTTACGTGTTGAAGTGCTTGGGAGAGACTCATGCCATGCTTTCTCATCAGATAGGCAACAACAACTGTCACACTGACGCCCAAAATAAATAAATTGAAGTTATTTGAAGTATTACATAACTGAATTCTAACTTAAAGTTTAAATCAAAATATTAATCATACATTTTTTCTTGACAGGCATGAAAAATTGTTTCAATCATATCATAATAAGCATGACTCGAAAGAAATCTTTATAACATAAGAAATAAGAACCAAAAATTAATATGAACAAACAAGAAAAATCACAGAGGAAGAATATAATCTAGTAGATATCTTATCATTCCAGCCAAAATATGCTCAACCCTGCATATTTCTGATGAAATTCACTCCCTATTCAATGTGTCCAAGCTTCATCACCCATAAACCCTTCCGTGCTTCTTTTCAGTATCATTGTTTGTTATACACAGTTAATTTTACTTGCAATATGTTCATTAATGGTATATCCCGCTGTAAGTTACCATGTTTATAATTTAATCACGAATTCACAACTGAACTCAAAAGGGTAAGAATAGGTCTGTCAAAAGAAAATATAAATTGTCCCATAAAATCGACATAATAGAATTGAATATCAGTATTGTAATGTTAAGCACAAAGGCTTAACAAATGTGCTGAAATGTCTGGAAGAAAATTGCTTTTAAAGAAAATCTCAGCCTGAGGTGCTGGACCAGTGATTTGAAGATAATGGTGTGTGAAAAGGAATTCCTAAGAGGGGCTACTTCATTAAAGCTTGATGTATGAGATCAGCTCAGTGAGATTTGATAAAATAAGAATCCAAGAATGTAAGTAACCTGGATAGGGAAAGATTAATTACCTTCTGGATCTTCCGACAAAGCAATGAACCAAAACACCACCACCTTGTCTTTTAGCTTCCTCAATAAAATTGAAACACTCATCAAAGTACTGTATCAAATTTGTGTCTTCTTTATCGGCAACTACATTAAAAAGAATACCATTTATTATAGAGTTTCAGTTCTAAAACCTCAATATGGCTTTATGTAAATCTAGATAAATCTAGATACCCAAATGCTCAAATAGCAGTAAATCAAAACTAAAGCACAACTCAATTGAAAGTAAGTTCATAACAGAAGACTGATGTCGCATGATACCTCCAATGATTTTATAGACAAAATCATTCTTGTGGGCAGGAGCCAATGAATTAGCTACTGTTAAGATATGTGTAACATTCTTGCTTTTCAGTTTATCCTTATTATTTGCAGCACCAACAGAACCCACGAACAGCCCCTGAGAAATTAAAAAAAAAAAAAAAAAAAAAAGCAAACGTTTAAAAACCAAGACATTATAACAAATAAAGATTCATTTAACATCCAAAAATGATTTACATCTTCAATTTCGCATGGGATGTTGTCTTCCTTGCATCGTGTAGCGTTTATAACTCGCAAAAGTGCTGCTATTTGTTTCTTAATTGACTCGTCAATCTTTTCCATTCCTTTGTTTGTATTTCTGCTTCCAAGAAAGACATAATAAGACTGTTAAGAGTTAAGAATTGAAAGATTTCAATATCATCGCCGGTTATTAGCGATCAAACCTCATTCAAGAAAATAATGATTTGAGGAAAACAATATCTAAATTTGGTCAAAACACACGTTAAACTATTTTAAAAAAAAAAAACTTCCTGGCTAGAAATCAGACGAATCAAGAACTCCATTCACTAAAAACAGTTTTCATTTTCTCCTATCAAATTGGAGAGCAAGATTCTTACCTTCAATTGTTTTTGTAATCATCCCGATTTCGCATTTGATCTTCGCTGGTCATTAAGAAATGAAAACGCAGACAAGAAAAGAATATTCTCATGGCGTTTGGGTAAGCCTATTAATATTTCTGTATCCACTCTTGGGCTCGCTAATGGGCCTAAGCAAAATTTTAATTTGTAGTCCAAGCCTGCTAGCACTAAAATTAATATAATAATAATAATAATAATAATAATAATAATAAAAGAGGTGTGGTGCAGTGGTCCCAGTGGATGACTAGATATTGAGCACTAAATATCTGAAGCTTATCCATTTGCGTGGCGAGTTTATCCAGTCTGCGTTGATCCACCGCGTTTTAACCGTGCATTTTCGATTCTAAACAAGCCTATGTTTCCCTGTACCAAACTTTAACAAGCCAAACCAAACTGAATTTTAAAACGCCAAGTCTTCCTTACTCTTCATTTTCCTTCAATGGCTTCTTTTCAATTTCTTCTTTTCTGTTCCTTCATCAATTTTCTCTACCTAATTCATGCTGAGATCTCATTTGCCTCTTTACAGGATTTAGTACTTCTTCCTGTAAGCAAAGATCTTGCAACCCTTCAATACATGACCCAGATCTATCATGGAACATCAGGAATGCCTACCAAGCTTGTAATTGATCTTGGAGGTCCGTTTCTCTGGCATGATTGTTCCTCAGGCAAAGTTTCATATGAGCATTTAATTCCAAGTTGCTCAATCCAGTGCGCCATGGCAAAAAAGTTTCATACAGAGCAAAAAAACTGCTTTTCTGATACATCTAGGTCTGAAGAACAGTATCCCTCAACTTGTGATATCTCTACGAGAAATGGAATCACACGATCGAGAACAAGAGGGGAGCTTGCAGAAGATGTCATAGCCGTCCGAACTGTAGATGGGACAAAATCAGGTAAAATCGTGGAAATTGATAATTTTCTTTTTGCCTGTGCCTCTACTGCTCTTTTAGATGGCCTAGCCGGTGGTGCTCAAGGTATGCTAGGCTTAGGAAGGACTCCAATTGCATTACCATCACAGCTTGCTGCAAAATTTGACTTGGACAAGAAATTCGCTGCCTGCTTGTCCTCCTCTAATGGTGTTATATTGTTTGGAAATAGTGGCTCATTTTTTGGCCCAGAAATTTTGAATTCACTTACATACACACCTCTGCTCACAAATCCAAGTGGTGAATCACAAGAATATTTGATCAACGTGAGATCAATCAGAATCAACGGGAAGCGATTAGCTCTAGGCCAGGGAGGCTTTAAAGGAGGGACAAAAATAAGCACAACCGTGCCTTACACCACCTTGGAGAGCTCAATTTACAGCACTTTTATAAAAGCCTATACGAAAGCTGCTAATTCTATGAACTTGACAAGGGTGGATCCTGAACCTTCGTCCCCTTTTGGGCTCTGCTTTAGTTCAAAGGGCATTGCAAACACAATCATGGGTCCAATGGTTCCTGCAATTGATCTAGTTTTGCAAAGTGAGATGGTTAAGTGGAGGATACATGGAAGGAATTCTATGGTACAAGTGAGTGATGAGATGATGTGCTTGGGGTTGCTGGATGGTGGGTTGGAGTCGGAGAACTCAATTGTAATAGGAGGATTTCAATTAGAGGATACATTGTTAGAGTTTGATTTAGGTAATTCTATGCTAGGATTTAGTTTTCCAATTTTGATGAGGCAAACATCTTGTTCTAGCTTCTTGGACTCCATGGGTAAGGACTCCTTGTAATTATTTTCTTTTTCTTTTCTTTTCTTTTCTTTTCTTTTCTTTTTACCCTGTATAAACTTGGAAAGGGCTATATGATCTATGAAATTTTTGTTAAACCGTGAACCTGTACTAATTAGGGGTATAATAAGAAATTAAATAATAAATTATCTTTCCAAAAATAAAATAGGATTATGTTTTGGAACAATCGGAAAAGGATTATGTTTTGAACAAACCAAAAAGAAGAAAAGAAAGTATCAGTATGCGGTGGCCCATGGCCATCAGCTTAGATGACAACTTAGATCCTAAAAATTTGTTTCCGTTAATGAAAAAATATGGAGAAAATAATTTTAATAAAAAAAAAAAAAAAAAGCGAAAGGTTTATGCTCACTGGAATAAAAGCATATGCTTGCTGGATAAAGCATTTTCCTTTTTCTGATAGTGATGTGATGCGATTCATGACTTTTTAAAGGGAATTCAAACATAACAGACGATCCATCCTTTTCAATTTCCATTTATTAAATTTGTAGTTATCTTATTAAATTTAATTTGATGTCAATTCGATATTTATAAAGTTATATTAAATATTGAAAATTTTAAAAACAAAAGCACAATAATAAAAATTCAACTCTTAACTTCTTACTAATATTTATTTTTTTTATACGATTAAACCAGCAATCTCTCCGTGTTATGTATGGTTTTAAAAAAATTGAAAGAATATATATTTTTTGAAAGACAAATATTATTTATGTTTAAAAAATTTAATACATAGAAAACATTATTTTTCCTGAAATATTATAGAGACTTTAAAATAAGAAAATTATACTATTCTTATTATTTAAAAATAATAATACGGCTGACAAAAAGAGCTGACCTGTAGAACCATACCGCGTTACAATAACAAGGGCCCAGCTCATAAAAAAAGAAGAAGCCTGACCCAGTATTTTAATAGTTATTTATTCATATATCAACACATGAAATTGAATCAATCAAGTCAAATAGTCAATGGTAGGTTGCTTAAAGGCAGAAGCCGTTAGATTTGGCTGGACGGAAATCCGCTAATCTGGACCAAGAAATAAAAATGGCTCAAAGTTAATAAAAGTAGTCAATCTTGTTCTTTCTGATAATACTTAACTAAGGATATTAATCTTTCTCATAATCTTGTTCTTTCACCTTAATTAATTATGAGTTGGAATCCATAAAAGTTTACCTGCTATAAATAAGTCAAATATAACTTATATACTATTTGAGATTTAGTTTCAACAAATAAAACTCGTTCAATAAATTTAATGAATTAAGCTCGTGCTTGATTTTGAGGCTGAAAAGAAAATATTTTTTTCTATATTATAAATATTTAAATTTAATTTTTAAGTTGAAATTAAATTGGAGTTCAGTATATTTTCATTGAGCTCAATAATATTTGGTTGACCTTATTTATATTCTTAAATGAGTCGACTCAATATTTAATATATATTTGGTTAATTTTTGAGATTTTTTTTTTGATAAAGGTCAATTTTCTAGAGCTTGATAGCTAATAAGCCCGTATATGATTAATGATATCACCTCCTTGAATTTATTTTATTTTCGTTTGAAAATACCCCTTGATTTTCTAGTATTAACTTAACAAATGTTGGAATTAGTTACTCCTTTTAAGATTACAAAGTGAAGTATAAGTTGATAGAAATGTTTAAAGGATTTAATCAGTTATAATTTTTTTAATTATTTTGTACGAGAGGTTTTATTAATTAAATAAGATAAAGAAAAATAATGTAATTGGATCCGTTGGTTCAATAATGAATAAAAAAAGAAATGTTTTAATATAATGAAAAAAATAATAAGAAAATTGCCTATGTAGTAAAACCACCATTCATCACTTTTAACAATGGGCCCCAGCAATTCTAACAAGAGAAAAGTCAAACTAACCAAAAGAGATATAAGCCACCGAGATGGAACCTGTTTCACTGTCTTGGGTGTTGGCTGACTTTTCTAGATAAGACGTACGCTTTACCCCATAATGGAATTATTAATTTGTGTGGTTTGTTTGTAAGTTTTTTAAATATAGGTTGATGAAAATAATGGCCACATGCAAGATCGCGAGCCAGTTTTGGCCTCAACAATAATTGATAATGGATCTGCTACCCTGTTATTATATATATATATATATATATATATATATATATATATATATATATGCTGCTTCTTTTTCTTTTTTTTTTGCCTTTAATATTATTTTGAGAAAGAAGTGCTACAGTTTGAAGTTGGAATCCTTTGCACAGCTCATCATCTTCTTCCCACCACCCCATAAATAGTTTATACAACCGTGGGATTAATATTAATTTATCCAAACAAAAAGGATCAACTGCCCTTTGATAGGATGTATAGTACTTCTGATGCATATGAGAATGACATATTAATTTAAAATATAGCGAGTGATTCTGTTCTCTGATAGCTTCAATCTATTCTTTTACTCTCTTCTTCTGTTTGTTTTTGTTTTCTTTCTTTATTTTTCTTTCTACTGGTCGAATTTCTCCTTGCAATACATGCTCAGGTGGCCGCATGCATATTTAATATTTATCTTAATTTTTCTAAAGAAGCACTACGGCGTCGTAATTTGGCAGAGACGGGGCAGGAGTTATAGCAGGGTTATGAGCTTGGTCCGCAAAGTACAATATAAGCATCAAATTTTAAAGAATTAGCAATGACATTGAATGCTGTCGGGAAAATTTTATATGGGTTCTTGGACCACCAACCAATAGGATATTAAGCACTAATAATCATGAATGGCCATTATTAATTCTTCCATCTAAGCAGAAAGTTACAACAAAAATTATTTAGTACTACAGTCTACAGAAGTACATAGGCTGTAATTAAAAAAAAAAAAAAAATCCAAAAATATAGGCTTTAAGTGTTAAAGTTACGGCTACAGCTCCATTGAAGCTAAAATTGATGCAAGTGTTGTTGACATTTTTTAGAGAAATTTTATTAAAGTCATTTAGATTTTTTTATACTTTGTTGAAATCAAGAAGTAATTGAACTACCTTGCTTTTAGGTAGGTGAACAACTTTCCATGAATTATAGAAGTTTGGTGAACAACCTTTCTTGACTTATATAGAAGGTTAGTGAACAAACTTTAGAATAGCTCTATTATAAATGTTTACATTATGTTATAATGGAATTAATTAGATGTGAATATTTATTTTTTCACACTTATAAAATCTGCAGTTTTTTTCTTTTTCTGCAGAATTTTCCTTATCTTCCTTAATTTTCTGCTATTCTAAACCAACATTAAGCTTTAGAAGTGAAGTCGAAGTTGGCACAAGTTGTTTGTCTGGACAACAAAGACGAGCTAAACCCAAGCCTTGAAGCAGCAAGATCAAATTGCAGAAAATTATCCTCCAATTGATGCCCTCCTATTATAATAGAAGTCCTTGGATCTACAGATTCTACACCTTCATCAACAAACCCAAGACACAGCACATTTCTGTTAACTTGCACCATTGAATTAGCACCAACAATTCTCCACACAACATTGTTGTTCTGCAACATTAGATCAATGGAAGGCACCGCTGGGCCAAGTCGAGTGCTAGCAATCTTGCTAGCATCAAAACAAGGCCCAAAAGGTGCGACTGATGCAACTCTAGGGACATGAGCCAGCTCTTTTACAAAAGCATTAACAACAGCATTATATATTGTTGTTTCCATTACAGTATAAGGCCTTCCAGTGCTGAGCATGGTTCCACCCGACCCTTCGCTGTTAATTTTTAGCAACGTGGTATTCAAAGAAACGGTTTTTTCATTGATCTTGATAGACTTGACTCCGATAAAATAATCAGAGGAAGATTCACCAGGAAAGAATCCAGTACCTGTCCTTACTGGATTTTGCAAGAGTGGAGTATAGGTAAGGGATTTGGAGGCATCGAAATTTGGTTGCAAAACATAAGGCCCGTCACCAAAGAAAACGACACCTTTAGCACTTGAAGAGGTTAAGCAAACGGCAAACTTATTGCGAAAGTTAAAAGCAGAGGAGAATTGAGTAGGTAGAGAAGCCCTATTCCTTCCAAGGCCAGCCATTCCCTTTACACCATTGGGAAGAACTTCGAGAACGAATGTACGGCCACAAGTGAAAAGCAAATTTGAGACGGAAGCGTTTTTACCAGGATTTGATCCATCGGTAGATTGGACAGACACAACATCTTGTCCAACTTGGCCTTCAGTGCCAAAGCTTATTACCCTGTTGTCCAAGAATCTCGAACATGTAATTGTTGTTGCAGCCCGGCTTTGGACGGGCACCTAGGCATATCTCATTACTACAGCGCCTTGCATTAATAAGTGAGCATTGGGCAGAGTTACAGCGCGCAGGTCTATAAGACGAGGATACATAGTCTTGCTCGCAATCAACCCATAAAAATAAACCGCCAAGATCAAGTGTTACGTTGACAGGTACGAGAGGAGTTCTTTGGTTGATTTGTGTGACGTATTGGCGGAGAGTTGATGAGTCTTTTTGGACGGGTAGGACTAATGCTTTGGGCCTGAAGGTTGTTTGTGCTATACAAGGCGAAATGAACAAGAGAGCGAGGGAAAAAAGGAAAAGAAAATTACGCGAGAGAGGCATTTCCTGTGTAACTAAAGATTTACTAACTAACTGAAAAAAAAGCTGATGGGTGGAGAAGTGCTGGGTTTGAATGTGAGTTTATTATTTATAGACTTGATATATTTTGTTCCGTATACTTGGTTGGATCTAAGGAAAAATCAAGAACTTGTGGTGTTAAAATTGATCAGCGAATTGAGGGACCAGTTGATTAATTTGTAGGGTAAATTGCGTTGCTTGTAGCGTTTTGCTCTCCAGCTGGCTTTGGTTCCAGAGTCGCAGACTGATCAGTATCAAATCAATGATAGTCTCTTTTGGTTAGCCTGGATAGACCATTCTCTTGCCAGTTGCTTCAGTCGGGTGGCTGAGATTTTTATGAGGAAATTGTAGACTGCGGAGGAAGAGGACATCTTATCCATACGTTAATATCCCACAACTAATGACTTATTTTCACTTATTGTCTTTGAATTATATGTTGTATTTATTAATTATCCCTATACTTCTGTTGCTTAAAAAATACTAAATTACTATTTGAATAACTTAAAAATCTATCACCAGTTATCCGGTAAAGAGCCGATAATCTTGCTGACATGTACATGTTTTTAACAAAAAAATTTCATATCAAAATTTTTAAGAATTTTTTTCTCTCCCACCTTATAATTTTCTCTCCTCCTCACAGCACCATAGCCCCATTTTTTGTTATTTCATGGTCAAAGAGCAACACCAAGCCATCAAACACCAACCACACTCTTCTCTCTCTCTCTCTCTCTCCGTCTCTTGTTTCTATCCAAACATCTTCTCCTCCTTTAATGGTGTCTTATAGAGCATTCAATCCCGAAAATATACACTCCATTTCTCTCTCTCTCTAAAAAAAATATAAAAATTCAGTACCTCTCTCTTTCTTGATCTTCATGTTTGCATATATTTTGTAGTACTGTCTATATTTGAAATCAAATTAAGCTCTCATGTCAAATTTCACTGCATTTTTTTTCATAATTTAGTACTCTTTTTCTTACAACTTATAATCTTTAGAGCTCTCAAATGAATCTTCTCCATCAGATGGATGATCATGGTGCTTGGTAGGATTTTCATTTTTTTTGAAATTTTCAAAATTTTTTTTAATTTATTGGGTTAGTTTTTCAAAAGAAAGATAACTATTATAAAAAAATTATGCAGTTAATTTTCACTTCATATAATTGTGGTTTATGCTTCCATTTTGCGTTTGTAATTTCTTTTGTGACCTTTAGCTTCTTACTATGTAATTTTTGATCTAATTTTTTTTTTTCCCCTTTCGGTATCAATTTTTTATGGATGGAGAAAGCTTTAAAGCAGGTTTTCCTAAGATTTTATTTCCCTTTTTTATAAATAATTTACTACTTGTTTTGGAGTTGTGCTAATGTTATCTAGTCTATTTTTGTTTTTATAGCTTCAAAAAATCTTAAAAAGACAAAGATGAACTAGAGCAAGGAGAGAAGTTAAACTCAGATTGGAGATCACCATTTTACTTTTTGTGGCAAGAGAGAGAGAGAAAAATAAATTTAAAATGGAGAGAGAAAAATTATTAAAAAAAAAAAAACAAGGTGGATGAGAGCCAAAATAACATTATTAAAAAAATATGATGTGGCATTTTAAAAATAATTATTTATTAGTTAAGTAATTTCATGTCAGCTTTTTACCTGCAGTTGACTGGAAAAATTGATAAAAAGATTTATGTGTTACTTTAATAAAAGTTCATGTATTTCTAAGTCACAAATTAAAATATAAAGATAATTAAGAAACGAGTGGTATCCTTGGGGAATGATGGTTGAAAATAAGCTCACAACTAACTTATGCAAGTTGAATTTCAAATCAAAATTTTAAATTATGATATTATTTAATAAATTTTGATTTTTTTATTGTCCCTCTGCTCCACGCGTTACTTCCTTTCTAGAATGACAATAATAAAAAAAGAAAGATCAAATGTGTTTTTCTCCCACCATTATCCTAATCTCTGATTGTACCAAAATGTCTATTTTGGTGTAAGAGAAGAAGGCACATGGATTAACCGGATGAAACCATAATGTCAACAATATCTTTAACATTGGTCTCAATATCAATAATTAAATAAACATTAATGAAATATCAAAGTTTTTTTTTTTTTTTTTTTACCAATAGATGAATAAAATTTATACGTATATTTCTCATGCATATGGTAAGGGCGAGTGATTCTGTTTTCTGATAGCTTCAATCTATTCTTTTTACTCTCAGTTTGTTTGATACCTTCAGTTTGTTTTTATTTTCTTTATTTATTTTGTTTCTACTGATGAAATTTCTTCGTGCAATACATGCTCAGGTGGCGGCATATTTAATATTTCTCTTAATTTTTCCTAAAGAAGGACTACGACGTCGTAGTTTGGCAGAGACAGGGCAGGAATTATAGCAGAGGTATGCAAAAAATTGGCTTGATACATAACTACTGAATTCTGGCTTTGTTCGCAAAATACAATCTAAGCATAAGTTTTATAGAATTAGCAATGGTATTGAAGGCTGTCGGGAAAATTTTATTTGGGTTCCTAGACCACCAACCAAAAGGATATTACTAAAAATAATCATTATTTATACATTAATAGGTGAGGCCAACACTAATAATCATGCATAGCCATTATTAATTCTTCCATCTAAGCATAAAGTTTCAACACACATTATTTAGTATTACCGTCTACAGAAGTACATGGAGGCTGTAATTTAAAAAAAAAAAAAATTTTACAAGAAACACAGTCTTTAAGCTTTAGAAGTGAAGTCGAAGTTGGCACAAGTTGTTTGTCTAGACAACAAAGACGAGCTAAACCCAAGCCTCGAAGCAGCAAGATCAAATTGCAGAAAATTATCCTCCAATTGATGCCCTCCTATTATTATAGAAGTCCTTGCATCTACACCTCCATCAACAAACCCAAGACAAAGCACATCTCTGTTAACTTGCACCATTGAATTAGCACCAATAATTCTCCACACGACATTGTTGCTCTGCAACATTAGATCAATGGAAGGCACAGCTGGGCCAAGCCGAGTGCTAGCAATCTTACTAGCATCAAAACAAGCCCCAAAAGGTGCAACTGATGCAACCCTAGGGACATGAGCTAGCTCTTTCACGAAAGCATTCAATACAGCATTATATATGGTTGTTTCCATTACAGTATATGGCCTCACAGTGCTGAGCATGGTTCCACCCGACCCTTCGCTGTTAATTTTTAGCAACGTGGTATTCAAAGAAACGGTTTTTTCATTGATCTTGATAGACTTGACTCCGATAAAATAATCAGAGGAAGATTCTGTAGGATTAAATCCGGAACCTGTACTTAATGGATTTTGCAAGAGTGGTGTATAGGTAAGGGATTTGGAGACATCGAAATTTGGTTGCAAAACATAAGGCCCGTCACCAAAGAAAACGACACCCTTAGCACTTGAAGAGGTTAAGCAAACGGCAAACTTATTGCGAAAGTTAAAAGCAGAGGAGAATTGAGAAGGTAGAGAAGCCCTATTCCTTCCAAGACCAGCCATTCCCTTTACGCCATTGGGAAGACCTTCGAGAATGAATGTACGGGCACAAGTGAAAAGCAAATTTGAGACAGAAGCGAGTATACCAGGATTTGATCCATCGGTAGATTGGACAGACACAACATCCTGACCAACTTCACCTTCAGTACCAAAGCTTATTACCCTGTTGTCTAAGAATCTCGAACATGTATTGTTGTTGCAGCCTGGCCTTGGACTTGAACCTAAGCATATCTCATTACTACAGCGCCTTGCATTAATAAGTGAACATTGTGCAGAGTTACAGCGCGCAGGTCTATAAGACGAGGATACATAGCCTTGCTCGCAATCAACCCATAAAAATAAACCGCCAAGATCAAGTGTTACATTGACAGGCACGAGAGGAGTTCTTTGGTTGATTTGTGTGACGTATTGGAGAGTTAATGAGTCTTTCTGGACGGGTAGGACTAATGCTTTGGGCCTGAAGGTTGTTTGTGCTATACCAGGCGAAACGAACAAGAGAACGAGAGAAAAAAAGAAAAGACAATTACGCGAGAGAGGCATTTCCTGTGTTAACCAAAGATTAACTGATAAATTGAAAAGAAAGCTGATGGGTGGAGAAGTGCTGGGTTTGAATGTGAATTTATTATTTATAGACATGATATATTTTGTTAAGTACAGTTGGTTTGATCTTATCAAAAGAAAAAATCAAGAATTTGTGGTGCTAAAATTTGACCAAGGAATTGGAGGACCAGTTGATTAATTCGTAGGGCAACTTGCGTTTCTTGTAGCGTTTCGCTTCCAGCTAGCTTTGGTTCCAGAGCGGCAGTCTTCTCTATTGATCAGTATGAAATCAATGATAGTCTCTTTTGGTTAACTGAGACTATTATTCTCTTGCCAGTTGCTTCAGTCGGGTTGCTGAGATTTTTATGAGGAAATTGGAGACAGCAGAGGAAGAGGACATCTTATCCACACATTAATATCCCACAAGGAACTAATGCGAGTTGAATTTTAAATTATGATATTATTTAATAAAATTTGATTTTGTTTCCTTCTGTCTGCATTTTTGTCCCTCTGCTCCACACGTTACTTCCTTTCTAGAATAACAAGAAAAAAAAAAAAAATCAAATGTTTTTTTCTCCCACCATTACCCTAATCTCTGACTTTACCAAAATGTCTATTTCTTGTGGACTAATAGGATGAAACCACCATGCCAACAATTTAACGGTGGTCTCAATATTAATAATTAGATAAATACTAATGAAATATCAATTTCTCTTTGTCAATAGATGAATAAAATTTATACATATATCTTAGGCTAATAAATAAAATTTCATCCTGAATTTCAGCTGATTTCTCTTTATCAATTTTTACTCTCTTAAATTTTGAAAATTTATATTTAGTGAAATCTTCTTTTTTTATATTGAATTTAATTGAAAATTTTAGGTGAATATTTTAATGTTCTTTTTTGTCATTTTAAATTTATTGTCATTCAAACAGTTGTTTTTATAAAAAAATTTTCGCTTTTAACTACCGTTAAACAGCTAATAGATAGTACAACAATTAGAATTTTCCTAACAGTTATTAAATGAAAATAAAACAGTATGGAAACTTTTGTTTAGAGAATAAAGAAAAGAGAAATAAGTTAAACTCTTTACACTAAAAAAACTCCCAGTCGATACTTATAGTAAGGGAAAAACAGTATTAAAAACAAATTAACACACATTTATTGTACCCATGAGTGCAGATATGGACCATAATTAACGTTGGAAATATTACATTATTATTCATCTAAAAATATTGAAAGATACAGAACAACTCTCCGACAATACCTTGGGACAACGCAAACATGATCTGCCAATGGAAAAACTTAGATAAAAATCTCAAACTGCTCTCCTTACTCTTAGATTAGACAGATGTGAAATTAATGTTAGAGCAAGTTGTTTGGCTAAAAAGTAGAGAACCGCTAAACCCAAGCCTTTTAGAAGCAAGATCAAACTGTAAAAGATTATTCTCCAGTTGATACCCACCAATCACAATGGAGGTCCTTGGTTCTGCTCCACCGTCAATGAATGCCAAACACAATGTTTTCTCGTTAACATACACCATTGAATTTGCACCCCAAATCCTCCATACTGTTTCATTGTTTTGCAAGACAAAATCAACGGGCGGCTCACCTGGTCCAACCCTGGTGGAACTAAAGCTCTTTGCGTCGAAGCACACGTCGAATGGCTTTACTGCCTTAACTCTAGGCACCTTTTTTAACAACTTGATAAAAGTTTTAGTAAAAGCTTTGTAAATGGAACTTTGCAAGACTGTGTAGGGATCAACTGTGCTGATCTTGGTTCCAACTTCTCCGTCTTGATCGATGGACAACAATTTCTTGTCAATTTTAACTCGTTTTCCATTGATGTTGATGGCTGTAAGTCCAATGAAGTAACCAGCAGATGTTTCGTTTTCAAAATAAGATCCTGACGTGGTCATATGATTTAGAATAAGAGAGGTGTATGTCAAATGCTGAGAGAGATCAGTATTTCCAGGAAGCATTTCATAAGGTCCATCCCCGAAAAAGATAACGCCATCACCACCAGTTAAGCAAAGAGCTAATTTCTTTTTGAAGCCAAAAGCAGTGGAGAACTGATTAGGAAGTGAAATGTTATGTCTTCCGAGACCAACCATACCTTTAACACCACTAGCAAGACCCTCTACAAGAAAATCAGGAGCACAAGAGAAAAGGAAGTTAGGCACAGATACGGATTTACCAGGATTCCTTCCATTAGTGGATTGAAGAGACAAAATATCCATGCCAAGCTCATATACGCTAGTGCTCATGCGTATAACTGTGTTATCAGGGAGTAAGTCGCATGTATTATTACGGCAACCTGGTGTTGGATTTGGATAGAAATCATTAGTACAAGTTTGTGAATTGGCAAGTGTACAAAGTGGGATCCGCAATGTACAGGCTTATATGAAGAAGAAATATAGCCTTGTTCGCAATCAACCCAGAGATATCTACCGCCAAGATCAACGGTATATTTTATGGGCACAGAAGGAGTCCTCTGGTTTATATGAGTCAGGTATTGGAGAGTTGATGGGTCTTTAGAGACTGGGAGGAGTAAAGCTTTGGGACGAAATGGTGTTTTAGCTGTGCAAGAAGAGATGTACAAGAGAAGAGAAAAAAGAAGAAGGAACCGATTAAACGAGGAATCCATATGAAAGATATGTATGAAAGAGAGATTAGGAAAGAAGTTTATATGAATGGCGAAGTACTGAGGCTGCAATGCTCTCTATTTATAACTGATTTGGATATGTTACGTTTGTATACTTTCTACGAGGGTTCAATTTTTTTTTTTCCCCCAACATTGCTTTCAGAAATGAGATTAATCTCCTCATAAGATTTACTAATGCTTTAACTTATTACTGTAGAATTATCATATTTAATTTAATCCATCAGTTCATATACGAACGACATCTTGAGGAATACGATGAAATGTAGCATTCGACAACCTTCTCTTACTTATATGCGCACATGCCAAATTGTGAATATCAAATTCACGAGATTCCGCTTCAACATCTGGAGATTTGAATTAATTAATTAAAATGTCTAATAATTAAATTTAAAAGCAAGCGCAAGTTGGAGTAGAATAGTTAAGGTCATGCTTTCCAGGTTTCGTTTATATTATTATATTCCATTTTTGTCCACATATGATTGCAACCACGCTGGTATTTGTCGTTCATAGTTGAACTTCAGGAGAGAACGTTTGCCACATTTTTATCTATTTATTTTTAATGAAAAGATAACATATTTTTATAATCATTATTGCGTTATTTATTGGGCATATAATGTATACACAGAAGTAAATAATACTTTCCCTTGAAAAGAATAGTTGGGTAAAAGTCTGAAGACTATCACCACGCACGTGCTGAATCAACCTGTGACATCCACTTATTTCTGTTTAAAATCCCTGAATTTTTCTTTTTTAAACTGAATATTACTGTAAATTACATATTTGTTGTCGCATATTATATATCCCAACATGGTTTCAAGTTTCAACCTCTTCTTGGACAGACATTTAAAAGGGATGTAACGCATACAAAAATAGTAGTAATTGAAAGGTTTAATGTTTTTAAATAAATTAATTTTACAAGGTCTTGACAACGAATCAGATAAAGTTTAAATAAATGATAAATTATTAATACCATGGTGTAAGTAAAAGATTAAAATGGATATAATCAAATCCAGCGCAAAACCTAAATAAATTAATCATAATGATATTAAATTAAAGCAAGGTCAAGGTCATTTTAATTTAATTAGTAACCAGGTCGCCAACATTGACGTTTCCCATCGGCCACATAATACATACTCCATTAGTATATATAGGCATTGAAACCCATCGCCTCCCTCACTCCAATTCACAACAATGGCTCTTTTCCATAATCTCCTTTGCATTTGCTCTCTTCTCTTCTTCATTTTCCCTTCCATAGCACAAACATCTTTCAGGCCCAAAGCATTAGTCCTTCCAGTATCAAAAGATGCATCCACTCTCCAATACCTTACACAACTCAAGCAAAGAACCCCTTTAGTGCCAGTAAAGTTAACTCTTGATCTTGGAGGCCAATATATGTGGGTTGATTGCGATCAAGGCTACAAGTCATCCTCCTACAAGCCTGCACGTTGCAGGTCAGCCCAGTGTTCACTTGCCAAATCAAAGAGTTGTATTACTGAATGCTTTTCTAGTCCAAGGCCAGGCTGCAACAATGACACATGTGCCCTTCTTCCTGATAATACTGTAACTCATACAGGAACTAGTGGTGAGGTCGGTCAAGATCTTGTGTCTATACAGTCAACTGATGGGTCGAACCCTGGTAGAGTTGTTTCAGTGCCTAAATTGATTTTCACTTGTGGTACCACATTTCTGCTAGGAGGTCTTGCTAGTGGTGTAAAGGGTATGGCTGGTCTTGGAAGGACTAAGATTTCACTTCCTTCTCAATTTTCTGCTGCTTTTAGCTTTCATAGAAAGTTTGCCATTTGCTTAACCTCTTCAAATGCAAATGGTGTCGTTTTCTTTGGCGATGGGCCTTATGTTTTGCTTCCGAATATTGATGTCTCTGAATCTTTAATTTACACCCCATTAATTCTAAACCCAGTAAGTACAGCTTCTGCATCTTTGGAAGGTGATCCTTCCTCTGAATATTTCATTGGGGTCAAGTCTATCAAAATTAATGGAAAAGCTGTTCCATTGAACACATCATTGCTATCCATTGACAAAGAAGGATTTGGAGGAACCAAAATAAGCACTGTAGATCCTTATACTGTTATGGAAACAACAATCTACAATGAGTTTATCAATGCCTTTAGGAAAGCCCTAGCTGGAGTACCGAAGGTGGCGCCTGTAGCACCTTTTGGACTCTGCTTTAACTCGACCAACATTGGCAGCACCAGAGTTGGGCCAGCTGTGCCTCAAATTGATCTTGTTCTGCAAAGCAGTACAGTTTTCTGGAGGATTTTTGGTGCAAACTCAATGGTTCAAGTTAAAAGCGATGTGCTTTGTCTTGGATTTTTTGATGGAGGTGTAAATCCAAGGACTTCAGTAGTTATTGGGGGTCATCAATTGGAGAACAATCTTCTCCAGTTTGATCTTGCAGCTTCAAAACTTGGGTTCAGCTCTTCTCTTTTGTTTAGACAAACAACTTGTGCCAACTTCAACTTTACCTCTAAAGCTTAATTAGAGGAATTTCTTTACCTGTAATATTTATTAATTATTATCTGTGATATTATATTATAAGTCCATGTGTTGGAAGAATAATATTTCTTTTGTGCTGGACTGGCCAAAATTAATGTTGTGGTAATCTATAATTAATGTTCAATCAAACGAATAATGATTTATATCACCATCTTTGATTCTTCGAGGAATATGCGGAGATTCGAGTAACTTAGCTTGCACGAAAACAGATTTGAAATACCACATTGTAGAAATAACAATCAAGCAAATCTCAACGGTAGAATATGATATATACTATTATATTGCGATGAAGATAAGGGCTATTAATCAATTTCCATAGTCTACATTCTAGATCTGCTTTTAAGGCCCGTTGTTTTTTAATGCATTCAGTGCTTTCTATATCAAGATGCTTTCTGACATTAGACATTGTCGTTTCTAAACTCCATCCAGGAATCCTGAGAACACGACATTTTGACTTAACTTTATCACTGAATTATCCCCTTTGATTTCCTAATACAAATCCTTGTTTTTAAACACCAAAGTAATGTTATGAACACTAAACCCTAATCTTGACAAACCTATAGCTTTCCTTTAGTAAAGCAAGATTTACTATGGCCTTGATAGAGCAAATAAGGAGACTCGCCAAGAAACAAGACTGCGTTAGATTTAGCGAACTGGAAAAGGCAAGCATTCGCTAACGCAATCGGCTTTAGCTGCAGTGCAAGTTGCAGAGCCACAATGGCCTCGTCTGTAAGTGGATAAATTATAAGCGCCATTATCGAGTTGAATCCACAAACGGCGGTGTCCAAGGTCAAATACATGCTTATATTTGTACGGGTAGGCAATCCTTCATTGAATTAAATGGCAGGAAAGTCAACGAATAATTTCGAGTCAACAAGAAAACGATTCTTTTCAGTTTTTGAGTCTTTTGACCAATGAAATTAGCCAGATGGAGAATGGATAAATAGACTGTTAAAAGTTGACGACATCTGGGTTTGGGCCAGGCCCACCGTCTGATTGAGACTACTAGATTTTATCATTTATATGACAACAGGCGAAAATACAAAAAAATTTTTGTTTTTTTAAAAGAGGCGAAAATTCACTTGCACACCGTGTACAAAACCAACCACCCATACACTGAACTAATAAAAAAATTTATATTATTATTTTTATATACTGCTTCATTAATTAATTTTTTGGATCCTTCTCTGAATTGCAGCAGCGTGCTATACTAAAATGCTAGCATATAAAACTTGACCAAATCAGAATATTGCTTACAATAATATTTTTGATTGCTAAATCAAAAACAACGGCTTCGTGACATACCCCAAAACCTCTGGCATCTGTATTTAATTTGTGATTGCTTTGCAATTGTAAATACCAAATTCTTAAATAAAAAATTAAAATACGTTTTTGTTTTTTTTGAAAATAACTTAGATAGAAATATATACGAAGAGGAGTAAAATAAAATAAATAATCACAATTTAATATAATAATTAGTCGTGAAAAAGAGAAGGGTAAAGCAGATCCATTGATTTGACTTGATGGATAACGAGAATGAATGAATCTTCAAAAGGTAAAGGTCGTTTTTTTTTTTGACTGAGTCAAGATTTCCGCTGAGAAAGAAGTTTCACTTTAACTGACATTGTCCATTATCGCCAAGTCAATCAATAATGGTCATATGTGGCGGCAATATTGCACCACCGCTCCACTATATATACCTGACTTGAGAAGGACAGCCCTAGAATCCAGCAAGTCTTCTTAATTTGTTCTAAACTCTTAATTTTCCTTCAATGACTTCCTCTATAGTTCAGTTAATCTTTTTCTCCTTGACAATTTTCATCTCCCTTGTTAACGCATCAACAAAACCCAAAGCCCTAATCCTCCCACTCTCCAAAGATGCCAGTGGTAGCACGGTCCAATACCTAACCCATTTTAACATGGGAACCCCTCCAGCCAAGAAAAATTTTGTAGTAGACCTTGGAGGTAAGCATTTATGGATGGATTGCGATAATGGATCGTATTTATCAACCACAATCAAGCACGCCCGTTGTGGATCAGCTCCATGCTCTGTGGCTAATGCTCCTTGTACTGGTGGATGCGTATCTGGTCATCATAAACCAGGTTGCAGCAACGAAACTTGCTCTTTCTTAACGGTGAACACAATTCCAGCCGAAGGTTCTGGTTATGATAATGGATATGTTTCTTTAGACAAAATTTCCCTCCAATCCACTGACGGTTCTAAATCCGGCCCATCCGTCACAATTTCTGATTTCATCTTTGGTTGCTTAGACACCCGCGAGCGCCTAAGCAATCTTGCTAAAGGTGCAGACGGGATGGTTGGTCTAGGAAGGGAAAAAATTGCACTAGCAGTTCAACTTTCTTCTGCATTGGGTGGAAGCCTTCGGCGTAAATTTGCCATATGCTTGCCTTCTTCTTCCAAATCCAATGGTGTCATGTTTTTCGGTGATTCTCCTTATGTATTCTATCCAGGTTATAATGAATCAAAAGCCATTGATGTATCATCGAGATTCACTTACACAAAACTGTACATCAACACGGAGTTCACCGGATCATCCGTCGTAATACGAGGACCACCATCGCCGGAGTATTTCGTCAAGGTCACTTCCATTTTAGTAAACAAAAAACCCATTTTCATAAACTCAACCTTTCTTGAATTCCATAGGAATGGGAAAGGCGGAGCAAAAATATCGACAGTAGAACCTTACACCAAACTGGAAACCACTATTTATAAGTCCCTCGTCAAGGCGTTTGATGAGGAGATTGCAGTTTGGAACGTGACTAAAGTGGCTTCGCCAGTCGAACCTTTTACAGATTGCTATACGATAGGTCGTATGGGTATGACAGGTCTTGGGATTAGTGTTCCTGATATCGCATTTGAGTTTGAGAACAAGAAGAATGTGTACTGGGAAATGTATGGAGCTAATACGATGGTACAGGTGAATCGCGATGTAGTGTGTTTAGCTTTCTTGGATGCAGGTGATGAGCCTGTCATAACTACACCAATAGTGATAGGGGCACACCAGTTGCAGGATAATCTTCTTCAGTTCGATCTTGCTTCTAACAGGCTTTCATTTACTTCTACACTTCTCTGGGAAGAGGTGGAGTGCTCCAACTTCAAATTCTAGGAAATGTGTGGTTCTGTTACTGTTATGCATTGGTAGAATTTGTGAGGCTTATTTGTAATTTGGTTGTGTTGGATTTGTATATTAATAAGTTCGCTGAGTTTGATACTTTGATTAGCAATTGAACTAAAGTCTTAATTTTGTTTGTGTACATATGGCAGTATTTATCTATAAAGAAATGGGATGGAAATTTTTTTTCTGAAGAAGATAACGACTTTCATTAATCAGAAGCCTTTATCCCTTTATAGACTTACTCCACGTGGATCCAGATTAGATTTCTGATACGGAATCGTTTCACAAAAAATTGTTAAAAAACGCAACTGAGATTAGATGACTTGACCATGGTCATTGGTCAAAGGTCAAAGATGTAGCATAAAGTAAGTACGTGTTTTGACCTTTTGTTGTTTGTTTGTGTGGCCATTACAAGGATAAGGCTACTAGCTCCATCAACATCAACCGGATTCTTCTGCAATAGGCCCGGTGGGCCTAATTATAATCAAAGTAAGACTTATCTAAGTACACAAGAGCAAATGTCTTTCACCAAATGCACTGAAACAACATACTCTCCTTGTTCTTTTTATTTATAGAAAATTTCCTTATCGTGTGTATTTTTTTATGTATAGAAAGTTATTCTAAATAGTAATTTTAAAATATAAGTCAAGTTAAAAATACTAGAAAGCTCTTGAAGGATGTGTTTTTTTAAAATTGAAGCTCAACAATCAAGAAAAATGCCAGATATAAATATTCTCAGCATTTAATGCAAGCGTGTTGCAAGGGATAAGTTATCAACTCATTTTTTCATTTTGTTTTATAGTAACAGTGGTCGTTTTTATAAATTTGGTCACATAAATACAGAGTTAGCCCTTATTTGTATATTTGATGAATATATATACACTTTTATCGTTGTAAATTTGGCCACAACCATTGACGTCAGAAAACGAATATATATTATGCTTGGAGTGTGGATTCAAAGATGAAAATCGTACACTAAAGGAGTCAGCTACTCTTTTAAAAAAGCTTAAAAAGTGCCTTTAGTTGCAGACAATAATGTTGAGATTCTGAAAGAATTTGACCCAAGTACTACTCTTTTGGCCACATCGGTGAAAATAATAGATAAAAACAGTTAGCAAACACAGAAAAATAGTGCACAACTTGAAGAACTGCAATCTTTTATTGCTAATTTGAGGTAATTTCACCAAGGAACATATCAGTATTATGAGATTTTTGAAACACCTACTTGAGAAAAAAGTGGCCAAAAAAGTAAAGATGTGCCCGAAGGTAATGATCATTAAGCACTCGTAGACTCAGATGAGACCTAACTTCCTACACAAGAACCATGGACAAGAGAGAAGTTTATTGACTCTCAAGATCCTTTTGCAAGTGATGAGATAGATGACCCAGCAGGAAAAATTGTGGAGGGCGCACTTGCTGCTATTAATGCTGACCTAGGTAAAAATAGACACAATAAATAGGTTAATGTGGACTTTTATTGGTAGTAACTATGCACTTTCTAATTATCTTCTACTTTTTTGTAAGCCACTTAGTGGCCTTTTATTTTTGGTACTTGTGCACTTTTTCAAATCCTTATAATGGTTGTACTCTATTGTAAGCCACTTCATAGCATTTTATTTTTAGTACTTGTGAATTTTTTTAATGGTTTTTGTTTTTGTGTTAGTTAACGGTTGTGAACTTTTGTAAGCCACTTTGTGGCTTTTTAATTATTAGTTGTACACTTTTGTAAGCCATTTTGTGGCCATATTTTTAGTACTTGTGCACTTTTTCAATGGTTTTTGTTTCTCTGTGTTAGTTAACAGTTGTTAAATTCTGTAAGTCACTTTGTGGCCTTTTAATTTATTAGTTGTACACTTCTATAAGACATTTTGTGGTTTTGTTATCTTAGTTGTTCACTTTTTCAAATCCTTATAATGATTGTATTCTTTTGTAAGCCATATTGTGGTCTTATTATTATTATTAGTTGTGCACTTTTCAAAATGTGAAATTGTCATATATTTTGCTAGACTATGCACTTTTTAAAAAAATTGTGCCGTCAAACTCACACAAAAATTCAGATTTTATTATCCACCTTCAAATTAAAATTTATTAAGAGTTTTTAAATTAAAACTCGAATTCTATTTCATTTTGGCCGTAATGTATTACATTTGGGCATTACTTTCTGAATTTCATTTAAATTTGGAGAAATCAAATTTTGAATTTGAATTGAAAAATTATTCAAGTTTAAACAGGTTAGAGCCAAAATTTAAGTCATTCCTCTTTTATTTTCGCCGAAAATTTTGAAAATTTATGGCCTTCAATAAATAAATTCAAAATTTTGGCCTTTAATTTGGCTCCAAAATTTTTTGGGTTTTTGTGCACGAATTATGTAAAACGCCCTCGTTCTAATAAAATCAAATAGAGTTAATAAAGAAAGTTGGAAGTGACGCCCAAATGATGCATATAAGCAATAAATGCACTTTTTGAGATTGTCTTTTGTGTCAGCTATTGTTCTCATAATTAAGGATGAAATGAAGGGTATTTTATGAAGAAAACTTAATTTAACTAACTTTCTTAATCCAAATAGCTTTTTCTGTTTTCTCTAAATAAAGAGAACAGAGGGAGTAATAAATTTGGTCGAAAAAGAAAACACTGAAAAAAGGGGACATTGAAAAAAAGAAAAAATACTGAAAAAAAAACAATAAAAAAGTAAACAATAAAGAAACGTAAGGCTATTGATGACGGGCGACTGCGACGATAATAACAACGGTAAATACGAAATACATAGTATATATAACTGTATAAGTAAGTCCTGTAAAATTAATTAAATATAGAATAGATATATGTACATTAATTAAGACATTAGATCAAACTGAGTAAATACAGCATATACATATATATTGTATCGTATCAATCCAAACAAAATCGAGAGTCCTACCTTATCTCTACAGTAGTTATTAATCGTATAAAAAATTGATAGAGATATTCTCAACAATAAACAACAGATCAAAAACAGAAATCAACATACCTTATGAATAAAAAAGCGAAACCAAACACCAGAAATGAGAAGAACGACAGCAAAAGGGAAAAGAACGATAAAAAAATAATGAACAACAATAAAAGAAAAAAGAACCATCAGAAAATAATAAGCATTAAAAAAAATGGCGGCAGAAAAATATTAGTAATATACTAAAAAAAAGGAAACAATGGTTAAAATAGGAAATTAATACAAAAACAAACACTAACATATTAAAACACTGAAATATGAAACTAATATAAAAAGAAACACTAATATATTAAAACATTAAAATATTAATAAATTAACATCCTACCAATCAAAAAAAGGAGTACAATAGTAAAAATATATTACAAATGACCATAATTTTAAACGTAAAGTCAAACTGACATGTTTCAAAAAGTGACATTTACTGTAATTTTCCTAGAATAATTAAGAGTTTAAATTTAAATTTACTAGGTCGTTTTGCCCAAAAGAGTGCCAAACGCTGTTACTTTCCAATTCAAGCGTAACAATCATTAGACAATTTCATCCGCTCGAGAGCTTCCTTCCAGCTTGATTTCTTTTGTTTTGCCCATTATATTGGTATGCTTACGTAGACTGCTATAATGCCTTTTGGAAAACAAAAAATCAACAATCCTGTTACTTCTGTTATACCCTTGCTTGAGATTCATTAGGTCACATGTCCTTTATGTCGACGATATTTTCAACAGGAGGCGGCAGAAAAACAAAAAATGTCAAAGTTGATCAAAGATGTGCACTTTTTTTTTTTGCCAAGTTGATTTTTTTCATTCAAGGTGGCGAGGATAGCATGCCCGAAAAGTTCTTCATATAATAAGCTAAAAGGAAGAGTAACGGTTTAGTACCAAGTATAAACAATTCATGAAGTAACAGCTTTCTTCACATTATTTGACCTGTTTATTGACGTTTCTCTCTGCATAGGTAGCAACTTACCTTTTTTATCCTTATTTTTAACATACTACATGTCTATATATAGCAGTCTACGAGTTGTAATTTCTTCAACTGGAATATGATGGCAAATTCTTCAAGATTTGTACTGATTTTCATCTTTGCCATTTGTGTGGCTTGCTTTGCAGAAGAGCGATCAGTGTACTTGGTGTTAATGGAAGGAGAGCCTGTTGCATTTCATGGAGGTCGCTCACCTCATAACTATCATCATCATCATCATCATCGTAAAAGAAAACTTGGACTGAACAGGTATTGCAAGTTTTCATCCTTAGGCAAAAAGGGACTAATTAAGACTAGCAAATGTATATTCTGCATGTGATAGTATATGACTATAATTAAGGAACAATCTCTCATTTGGTTTAATTGTCTCATCGGAAACTAGCTACTAATTTACAAATTTTTTTCCTATGCATATGATTAGTGAAGTTTCCCAAGCCCATGCAAAGCGCTTGGTTGATTCCCATGACCAGCTTCTACAAAGCACCCTTGAAATAGGAAGCTACAGCAAGCTCTACAGCTTCAAACACATTGTTAATGGCTTCGCTGTTCATGTCACTCCTTCTCAGGTTATACATATAGAGAGAAGCTGCTTAAATCTCTCTTAAAAAAAAAATTAAACTGTTAGTCATTGCAGGTTGACAAACTCAGAGTTGCTCCTGGAGTAAAGCTGGTGGAGAGAGATAGAGGAGCCAAATTGATGACTTCATATACTCCTCAATTCCTGGGTTTACCTCAGGGAGTTTGGACTCAAGAAGGAGGAGATAGAAATGCAGGAGAAGGGATAGTTATCGGTTTTGTTGACACAGGCATCAATCCTCGTCATCCGAGTTTTGCCTATGATCCTCTAAATCCTCTTACTTCAAATATTTCTCATTTTTCTGGTACTTGCCAGACAGGCCCTAGATTCCCTGCTAATTCTTGCAATGGAAAGATAGTATCAGCTAAGTTCTTCTCAGCTGGTGCTCAAGCAATTGCTACTCTTGACCCTTCGGTGGACATTCTCTCACCCTTTGATGCAGTTGGACATGGAAGGTATACATATATCTGTTAATAATCAAACGGGGGTCATCTAGTGGACACAAATTAATGGTTTTGATTTGTTTAGTCATGTAGCTTCAACTGCTGCTGGAAACGCTGGGGT